>NW_018020628.1:401423-563657 GCF_002006095.1 Pseudomyrmex gracilis
CATTTTAAACGAATGCGCATTCGAGAGAGAGAGAGAGAGAGAGAGAGAGAGAGAGAGAGAGAGAGAAAGAGAGAGAGAGAGAGAGAGAGAAGCTTTGCTCTCTCACGAGCAAATTTAATTAAGGCATTCAAAGAGCAGGAGTTGCAAGTAACAACTGGAGTGATGCCAGAGAACGTAAGGGTAATTTTATGAATTCTCTTTAAGCCTTTCTCCTTCGCGATACGCGCTCTAAAAAGGAAAAGGTCAGCGGCCGTGTTAATTAGGAGACTTAAATCCCTCGTTACGGGGTGCTCGAATCGAAGCTTTGTTGTCTCCGTCTCGTTTCTTTTTCACACGTTTTTTCGCTTTTTTTTTGTCGGTTGCTTTTTTTCTTTCTCTCAAGAAATAACATGCACGCGATTACTCACTCGCGGCGCAGTTGTGTTGAGTTCTTCTCCTACATTCTTTATAAAAGATGCACAAGCTTTCACTCTGCTTGCTATCGTCTGTCTTCGAGTTTCCTTATTTTACTACCCGACTCGTTGTTCTACGGGAACAATGTTTGTTTTTACTTATTCAAAAGACTCTTTTCCAATATGTCCGATCAGTTTTATCACTGCGTAATACAAACGTTATGACATAATTTATTTTTCATTATTTATTGTTTTATTCTTTTTACTCGTTTATGTTTATATAGTGAAGAATATCGTTTCCCAACTTTAAATATCTCATATCATCAAAGTGCTCCAAAGTTGACGCAAATAGTTGCTGATATCGCGCACCTCGTATAAATTTTTAAAAGGAAACGAAACGTGTCGGCTTTTTTTTTCTCACCGCGCACAAACACACTTCATTAGGAATTTCGAGAATATCACTTTTGTGCTTACGACAACATTTTATGCATGCAAAAAATATCCTTCTCGAATTTCGATCCGTTATTGAGGGACAAGCGAAAAATAAAATGGTCAGCGAAAGACGCGTGCGGTATTTTTCGATCAACCGCGATCAATTCAATTTCCTGTTTCAACACGGACAAGAAGATCGCGTCAATGGAATGAGGAAACTCGCGACGATTGAAGTGTCTAAATGAAAATCTCAAAAACACACTTCGGGTGTATGTGTGCGTGTGTATGTATGAATGTCGGATTAAATGACTGAAAAAGCCGAAATCAATATTCCAAGATAAACGGGATTAAGGTGGTAGGACTCCGTCGATATACACAGTAACTTGTCTGAACAAAAGTTGGAAAATCCATGGAAACGAATTATCTCAGGCTAATTTGCCTTGCCTTACGCCGTGAGTTCGAGGATGGTTTCTGTAATTGATCCGCGTGTATGTGTATATGTTCACGTCGGTCGTGGAGGCAAACGAAGTCGCGAACAAAGAGCCGGGCTAATTTGGAGAATTCAGTTGCGCTTTCAGTTGCGGCCATTGTTTCCCATTACCCGGCCGGTATTCCCATTTCAGAAGCGACGCCGCAACGTGGTATCTACGTTATCGAGGTTTGACCGCGGAGAAACTAAAGCCGATTCATTAACGTACTGTATATCGGCAAATAAATTTTATGAAAGTCGATCTTCATTCTTTTTCATATTGCGACCCCCGGCTAACGTTGTTGTATAAATAAAGATAGAGCAGGCCGGGTTAACGTAAATCCGTTTATCCGTGATTGGATTCCAGACGATTCCATAGATATGCCACGAGACTCCTCCCTCGAAACTGTCGTTCGATAGGCGATTCGATTAAACAGTGTTTTTCATAACGTACCGATTTATGTAATATTTGCTCCGAGATCGGTTTCAATTTTTTTTCCTTTTTTTTTTATGCGTTTATCGCGCTTTCTTCCGCGGAGCTAGGAAAATACAACTCTAGCTACTACAGCTATAAGTGGCGCTCAGTTGTATTTTCAAATTACGGAATCACATTAGATTCAACGTGAAATCATTCTATTAATTTCGCAGGTGTCACTAGCCACGAACCAGACACACAAGCAAATGGCGTGATTACATCAAATTACAAAGCGTCACAAACGTGACGTGTTTGTGGCGACCTGGCGCGAAGATTCGCTCGCTCTCGGTAAATGACGTGCGTTTACTCGTTGAAAATTGCTTGTAAGCCCGCGAAGCTTTGTTGTGACAGAAGAACGAACTTCTCGTCTCGGCCGTTTTACTGCCTTGCGAATGGCGCGTAAATCTCTCTTCGTGACTCGTTTCCGATGGACTTGGCGAGCGCAACAAAAGCCGCGCTCTAACCACGAGGGATGCCACGGCTAATTATGTTATATTTTACGCAAGCCGCGTGCAGATCGTTAAAATTTACACACCGAGGTCGTAAATAATCGCTATTGCTGATGTGCGCAAACAACAATATTGCGATTGTCGATCGAAAAAAAAAAAGAACAAAAATTAAGACCGGTACGTGGAGTGTACGAGTTTGACGTAAGTATTAATAGCCTTGCGTGACTTTAAATTGTAAAGCATTGTAGATGAACTTCCTGGATAAGTCACGCGTTTTAACGGTTTTATCCCCGACGTCTCACGACTTTATTAACACTCATCAACGTGATGCAACGCGTGTTATTTTTTAAACGCGATTAATAAACGTTCTCGTAAGGATCTGCTCGTTAAAATTAATTTACACGGAGCACGTAATGATCGTTCGTACAAAAGATATTTTGAAATTTCTTTTCTTCTTTTTTTTCAAAACCACGTTTCGAGAATCTTGCTTTATTCTAGAAATTTTTCGGAAATTCTCGATACTGTCTACAAATCGAGCCTGAAAAGTTTTGTTCATCTCTTCGCCAGCGGTATACGAAATCGCGTTGGAAGGGTAATTTCCTCCGGGAATCGTCCCTAGAGCTTCGAGAGGATTCGAGGGTCCGATAGCGTTTCGTGTGTGTATCTATACAGAACAACGACGGAAAAAGATCTCTCTCCGGAAGGATTATCGTTTGAAATAATACCACTAGAGCGCTATAATAATCAATTTGCGAGAAAAAAAGTCTTCTAGACAAATATTTGAAGATACATCATGGCGATGGAGTTTTGTTTGTAAAGAAAGATACAACTTTCTCTTCGTTTTCTTTTTTTTTTTTCTTTCTTTTTTGTTACGGAAAGTTTGCAATTGCAATTCGCTTCATATCTACACACAGTTCGCGGAAGGAATTTTGGTTGTGTGAATTTATCGCACAGTGTCGCATATGTAACGTAGACGTCGGGAATTTGAGACGGCTTACAAGAATTTACAGAGGAAGCGTTATTTCGCGTAAATTTAGCGTCCAATTTTCTTCCATCGGCCTTTCTTGCGCTCATTTGATTTCTGTCCGTCCGTTTCAATTTGCGAGTCGTGATGCTCGATTACTCGCTAGTCCGAAGCCAGGTGCAATTTTAATCGCACGAACTCACAAACACAAACTTCGCTCCGTTTTTGCTTTTCAAAGCACACACCACCCATTATTTTATGTAGGGAATAAATGCGCTTGTGCTGCAAATATCACTAGCCTCAGAGAAAATCGATTGTAACGCGAATCCATTTTATCGCAAACGCTTCGAGTTGTAACACAATGTAACTCTCGACCGCGTGCATACAAAGAATTTTACCGGAATTTACGATAAAAATTTTATTTCGCGACCTAACTTTTTGTTTGTCTGATTGCATTAAACCTTGGCCCTTCGCTGGGAAAGGGATCTTCCAAGGATGACCTTTAGAACGATTATCTTGACGCTGATTAATAGCTTTTATCCCTCGTTTATAAAGGTTCTCCACCTTCGAGTAACAATCACATAACGCACGTTTGAGAATCGAGGTCGTGTTTAAATAAAAATTTTCAAAATATACTTGGAATAACTTGAAGAAAACCGAAATGTTTCTTTTGAACGTATCTTCTGACGATTGGATCTTCCTCAAAATATTATTTTTTAATCTTTGAAGATTATTGCAAAATTAACATTGAAAACAAATTTAGGCGAAAAAATGAAGAGAACTTTTTCGCAATAGAGAAACGTATTTTTCATTTACATCCACTTTAAGAGTCCAACTTTTGCGGGCAAGTCAATTTCCCGGCGTCATATTTTACGAAAATAATATATGCGCATACAATTGTATTAACATATAAATGTGTATTTATTTCCTCGATTCAATTTTGTGCAATAGTAGGTCTCTCTCTCTCTCTTTCTCTATTTCTTTTAAAACTAACGTATCTGAACCTAAAATAACTGAAGGCGTGAACTTAGGACGCAAATCACAGTTCTATGTCTTTCACTCTGAGCTTTTAAAACGTCTACTATTTTTCTTTTTTTTATGTTTCCACAGCGGAACAAAGGGGTTCAAATCAGCTTTCGATCATACTGACACGATAAACGGTAGCCTTCTAACCGGAGCTTATTGATGTTTCTCCGATTTTACGAGTTTTAATCTGCAGCTTTTTTTTACTTTGACAAAAGTTTCTAAAGTTTCTTTTTAACATATCTACTCCGATATAAATGTTACACTGCATATTTTTCGATCTATTTTAAATCTACCAAAGAGTTTGAAAAGATATCATTACATTCAACATGTAACTCTCATTATTACTCTTTAATGTATAAAAGTAAAACTCCGCATATAACGAAACAAGCTTTAGATATAGCAATTCAGAGATAAGCTTGTGGAAAGAAAGTTGTAGCAGTTTGTTTTACAGTAGTTTGCATACGTTACACGTATTGGGCTTAGACTTTAATGCACATTACGTAAATAGCGCTGTAAGTGAAGTAAGATTTAGATATCAAATGCAAATGTTTGAACGCCGGACGAGGAGCCTTAATGCGTTCTTTATGAGAGTATTAATTATGTACGCGTGTTTACTTTATTTCGATATTCATTTGTACGTTTGAACGAGATGAAGTATGTAACGAGTTTCTTTAATTAGAGACGTCGCGGCGACGACGACGACGACGACGACGACGACGACGATATGTTTTCTTTTGCGATCAAGTTCGCTCGCGACTTGAAACTTACAGATAATAATTAATGATATGTATGTGCTCGCGCGCGCGGATCGTTATCGCTGGGACATACCTGTCGTTCACCAGCCATGCCGCCCTCGTACATGCTGCTTCGTCGATAGTGCACCGCCGGCATACGAAAGTTCATATATAAAGTTCGGATACGAACCCACCGGAACCCGGGGGATCTTCGCTCTTATCGCACTAATATGTATCTGTTTTTTTTAATCGCTATTGTTATAACTCTACTTTGTTCAGGTCGTTTATTATTGTGCCAGTCACGATTTGTCGATTGTTATATCTCTCTTTCGCTTTTCTTCTCAATCATCGACCTCCCTCTCTCTTTCTCTCCTTCTCTCTCTCTCTCTCTCTCTCTCTCTTTCTCTTTATCTTTCTCTCTTTCTTCTCAGTATGACCAAAATATACTATAAATCGTTTAACGTTGTGTAAGATATGTACGCTCTTCTTAATATTATCTTTGTTTTTTTCTTATAGAAATACTATTACTCTCTCTCTGTCTTTCTTTCTCGATTCACTCTCTTTCTTTCGGTGCAGTTGATCTCGTGTTCATTAACAAGTGATACTTATAGAACTCTTTCTTCGATACTCCGTTTTCTTTAGGCCACTTTTTCGGCGTGGCGCGCGAACGATGGCAACAAAAATAGACGCGCGTGCGACTTACTTATATATATATATATATGTGCAATATTATATATATATATATATATATGTATATATGTGTCTCTATATATATATATTTTTAGGAAGATCACTGTTGTTTAGGCTTCTGCTACAGGTCCAGAACTTGTCTCTGGGGAAGCGAAGTCGTCGCGCTGTCGTGTTTCGCTTTTCTGCGAGTTCGTCGTCACCCTCTCGACGAGGTGCATGACCTGTCGACGGCGAAGCAAGAGATATTGCTGATCTTCACCTCTTTCGCGGAGACCTTTCTTCGCACAGGTCTTTTGTCGTCTGTGTTGACGCTATGGGGTTAATTTCCCTTTTGAAGAATACACGCAAATGTTGTCGTGTGTGTGTGTGTGTGTCAGAGCTGAAGATTTCGTCGAGAGGAAACGCCGAGAAAGAAGAATGCCGTCGCGTCGCTTGGCGTCTCTCGGAAACCCTCCGCGTCTCGAGAGTCTACTCCTCGGAATGGCGCTCCGGAACTCCGGTGTGCGCTCCGATAATCGTTATCCTCGTTCTCTTGCTTAGATCAGGAAGTCGCGGGCTGATTTCTATCTTTCTCTCTCTCTCTCTCTCTCTCTCTCTCTCTCTCTCTCTCTCTCTCTCTCTTTCCCTCTTTCTCTTACTCACTCTTCAAGAAAACCTTCGGATTGGACAGCTCACCGTTCGTGTTATCAGGTAAAGAGTCAGCTTCTATGCGGTGAGCCGGTACAAGCCAGAAGTCAGCGACGACAACGACCACCACCTCGTTGTTAATGATGCACGGCTCGCTGCTGTCTCGCGCGTACACACAGTGCGAGCGAACGACATGTGGACCGCACCGCGACGTGCTTTCTTTCGCACGCGGTAATTCTCTTCTCTTCCGTCTCTTCTTTTTCTTCAACTCGCGTGCATGTGTTACACGCCGCGCGCGTGATCTACGTACGCACGTATCGCCAAAAACGCGGATGGATAACGCGACATGTGTAACGCGTCTACGTGACTCTGTTAAATATAGGCGTGAATACGCGTGTGTGCACGCGTACCACTTGTGTAGGCACGCACCTGGGCACACGTGTGTCCGTACGCGATTCCGTTTCGCGGAACAGAATGAGTGGCTGTGAACGTAGGAGGAGCGTAATGTGTTGTATCTATATATGTATGCGCGAGAATAAACGTAACGGGAGGGTGAGATGGCGGTGTGTGTGTCTGTGTGTATGTGTATGTGTGTGGGTGTATGTGTGCGCGCGAGGACGACGAGCGCGTGTCAGCTTCGAGAAACAGGTACCGGCCTGCCGAGTGCCTAGGGGAAGACTGGACTCGGAAGCAGCAACTCGGTGGCAGGATCCAGCGGTGAACGACGACGACGACGACGACGACGGCGACGACGACGGCGAAGTACGGTTGTGTGCGAATATATATTCGCGGTCTCGCTCTCGCACCAGTCTTCCCACCCCGTATCGGCCGCTCGCCCTCTCGCTCGCGCCTGCTCCCGCCTCTCTCGGTCTGCGTGAACGAACGAACGGCTGCCGAGCACAGGCGCGCTAGCTGCGCCTCTCTCCACCGACCGAGAATCAATACGTCGGCAGGTCCGTACTTTCGCCCGCGAAATCTCAATTTTTGCACTCAACGAAAGTCGTTGGGGAGTCGCGTCGCTGTATTTTCGTATCCCCCATCAATGCGACGCGTGTACGCCCTCGTGCGTAAACGAGATCGGTAACGATTTGCGGGTTGCTTTTTTTGCGGTTCGGTAGATTCGAGGGACTTTTGTGAACTGATGACGCATTGTACGCCGGAACCGCACGTTTTTGTCACTTCTCTTCGGTCAGTTGAAAAGCGCGGGAGATTCTCGTTTATCGAAAAAGGGATTCGATAGGGAATCGAGAATGTAAATTTTTTTCGCTGAAAGACGCGATTTCTCGTCAGAAATATTATATTATTTTTGTTTTTGACAGTGTGTTTTTGACAGTTTTTAGTATTATTTTTATCTTATCGAATATGCGACTCTCTGATAATGTCAAAGTTAAGAAAAAGTGAAACTTGAGTGAAAGCTTCTACATTTGCTCTATACGCTTGGCTTTTAATGCGCCTCTTCAGGTCTCATGTCAGGTTTAATATATACATTCGACGCTATCGTTGACTGTGAAGCGCTTCGCTAGAGCGTTATAATAAGATTGACTCCGAGTCGCTCATGATTGAAAATTAGATGATCCTGCTATATTATGTCTTACGTATAGCGCTCCTGTTTCTGTCGTAAATGCAGCCGAGCAAATGTGATTACAACTTGCGAGACGATCGCGATTAGATCACATTATCCACATTTAAACTCTCCACATTTAATCTCTCTACACATTTATACGTGACGCGACTAAAAAATTGCCCGTTAGAAACGAGCTGTTTCCTTTTTGTCATGTAACAAGATAATCCTCAATAAGAAAACGTCAAAAACGAAACGTCAAGAAGAAGAAGTATAACCTAAAAAGATGAGGGAGATTTAGAAAGATACGAGGAAGGGGATTAGACAACAAGAGAAAAAAATGACTTGGGATAACTAAAGAAGAAGAGAAATAACGTGACCGCAATATATATTCTCGCGACAGCTTCGCGGATCGACAGAAAAAAACATTTTTGCGCTGAATTGCGAAAGAACAAATTGACGAATCTGACACAGAAATAGAAAATGGAATATTTGAATTTTATAAGAATAAGATTCTGTTACTCGAAAACTATTTAGCAAAAAAACTCAGACGTATTTGAATGTGCAAAGAGCGCTGCATTTCCAGCAAAAGAAAAATGTATATTAACTCTCGCTACCGGAGAGCGGTAGGTACGAAATACGAGACTGCTCAAGTATATAAGGATAAAAGCGGCGGGTTACAGGGGATGACGGAGGGTAAGCGACGCGACGGTGGATTCTTAAATGATACACACACGGAAAAACGAGAAAAATATTTCATCGTCGTTGAAATAAGCTCGCGCGTAGCTGCAGAGTGCATATTTAAATACGATTTTCTCTCCTGCGAGATATGATCGGGACGTATTACGACGGAACGAGTAAATAAGATTGCGCGAGTATAGGAGGTACGCGTGTGCAGCGAGGTATTTACGATGTTATACGGAGACCTAGGGTTGCAGCGGGTACATATCTTACACCCATCTGCTGCAAACGGCTTCCAGAGTCTCTTTCACATATACGTTCTCGATACCTAGGTACTATCTAATGCTCCTCGTAATACTTCGCGTGTGCCGTGGGAAGGGAGGAATTTCATTTCATGGCTTACAGCGCCTCTCGCGCGCGAAACGGAACCCCTTCTCGGATCCGGAAAGTCAAAACATAGAAACGCGCCACTGACATATCGACCGTCGAAGATTTCGATAAATTAACGTACTCGGGATTCCACTTGCGCTCCTCATTCCCCATCCCGAGTTTCTCAAAGTCGTATTTAAAGGTTCTCTCGTTCGTCGTCCTGTCGCCAAGAGTTCCAGGGTTTCTTGAGAGAACAAAGTTCGCAGCGCCTTTGGAAAGTCGCACTTCTGAGTCTTTTGTACTCACGACGGATGTTGTTCAAAGTTGGAGACGAAAAAAAACACAAATAAAAGCGAAAGGGAAGCGCTGCACCTTCTTCGATAAAGAAGTAACAAAAATTCGCGCGACAAGGCAAAAAGCTTTCGTAAACTGTCGTCGATTACGAACGAATTTGGCTCCCGGGATTTCAAAATCATTATCGTGAGATTTCAATTAAAAAAGAAAAAAATCAACGCTTTGGCGACGCTCCAAACTGGATTGATTCCAGGTTACACGAGTTGATTTCCGAGAAATCTGTTTAGCAAAGATACGCTTGTGCGTGTATATAGATTTTATTTAAAAAAAAAAGAAACTCGATATCTGTGAGAATCCTCTGATTCGCCAAAGACTCGGCTCGATCTTAAGATAAAGCCATAGATAAAGCCAGTCCGTTTCATCCCGCATCGATCTTGGAAGACCCTGTTTCGTCCGTCGAATGGATTTCATTTCTACGGGATCTTCTGTGTCCCGCAGAGATGCATCGGACTCAGCATATATTTCAATAGAGGTTTCATAAAGAGAGCCTGGAATCGCAACAGATTAGTTCAGCTAAAGAAAAACTTCGCGGTGAAAAGAGATGATTCGGAGATGATCAAAACTCATTTCAAGTTTCGTTGTAAGAAGAGCGAACAAAGCAACTAATTCGTTCGAAATTTCGAGCACAAAATAATAATACTGAAAAAAAAACTAATATACGTTGTTTATTTATAAAAATGTCAGCTTTGACCCCCCTAGGTTTTGTGAACCCCCTTTTGTATTTAAGTGTGTGAACGCTTAGATTCACATTGGAGCGTTTTTACGGCAAACAGTTTATTGCACACAAATAGCTGAAATCTCATTCATGTCAAGCTTCGCGTTGTTAACTAGTGCACAGGATATCTCTTTTTATACGGAACTCTTTTACTCGCACTACAAGCATGTCAGATGTGGTATACGTGTTTTATGTGCCGAAGGAAAACATAACCCGCAACAAGTTACGATCGAAGACGCCATTTTACTTTCCCCCGCATAGAGAATGGTTGTTCGAAATGGATTCGAAATGTCAGGCGCGGCTGTGTTTGTCTTCTGATGATTTGCGATGTGTGATTTGCGGTAAATTTTACGGAAACTTGCAATTTTACTTCTTCTTTCCGCGAGAGAGATCAGAAAAACGCATGGAAAAACAAGAAAAAGAGTTTAACTTCTTGCGACTGCCAGAAAACAAACTTTAATTAGATGGCACTTTCGCGTCCGTGTTTGTGTGTATTTACGTAAAATCCGGCAAAAAATAAATGAGCGTAAATTGTGAGCGATAGCAGCGACGGGATAAAGCGTCTAATATGTTAACAGACGTCCGATCATTCTTGTGAAGCTCTTTTATATAGTGTGTGTACGTACATATATATATATCTAAGTAAAAAAAAAAAAAAAACTACAGCGACAATATTTTTATTTACTGAAAATTTCAGAAGACGGCTCGTGTAAAAACCAGTTACATTTTCCGCTGTAATTAAACGCTCGACCGCTCACGGTACAATGGCTAATTGTCTCTTTAATGGACGTCGTCGTACACGACGGGGCTGTAAACATCATGCTTAGCCGATCATGTGTGTAAAGCCTCTACGTACGGAGTCTACGGAAAACAAACAGATAACAAATACAATGTCGACACTTGCAAAGTCGAGAGGGATAAACGTCGCTCGCTCTAACAAGTATTCTGCTCTATTCACATATATATATGTATATATATAGAACAATCAGTCGTTCACATCGCTAAGTCATCTATGTGTAACTCTAATAAGGATAACACATCACATTTAGATTACAGCCGCAGGTTACTTTCGACCCTGCCTATTTTTTTTTTTTTTTTTTTAAAGACTTACCATCGATGAGCCCATTATAAGTATCTACGTAACGAAACACTCAATTTGGTTTCTTCAGTCGAAGACGTGCCTAAAACATACATTCCCGTTCAGTGAGAAATATCGATCGCTCGCGTCGATCTACGCGATACTACACACAGTTTTCTTAATCTCGCATTTAAAAACACAAAATTGGAAGGAGAAGAGCTCGCGTTTCGCGAATTGGGAAGTCTTAATTTGTAAAACGCGAGCGTTCCCGTATAAGGAAAGACCCGTAGGAATGGAGGATGTGTTTCTCGAGAAATCTAGCTTGTTACGTAGAACGTTCAAAATTCGCGGTCCATTTCCGCGAATACATCTCCCTTAGAAGCTGTTCCGCGAGATAAATTCCGCATCGCCGTCCTTCAAGGTTATCGACATCGCGAACGATTGCACGCGTTCTGGCGTTCTCGCGAAAGACGAACGCCGATAACTCTCGAGAGAGAATGTGTGTATGTGTGTGTGTGTGTGTGTAAGAGATATCGTACCGCTCGCGGAAATGATTTCTCTGTCTTGACTTGTTACGCGATTGACATATTACATCGACGTCCGAGCGTCGAAGTCTGAATACCAAATGGCGCCTCCGCAACGAGAGCCTCGGCTCAACGAAACCGACCGACACGAACCGCGGCGCAGATAAAGGCTATCGGAAAAACCGCTCGCGGGAGGCTTCGCCTCGTTTTCTTTGTTAGCTCGACCCACTTTGAGAGCCGAGTCCGGCATTTTTCTTGTTTGACATTTGCGGCCGGCGCATCAGCCGCAGGGACTTTGTTGCAGCGCCCGCCGTCAAGTGCGAGTCGCTTTTGTTGTGCACGACATGATGAGCATTGAAAGCCACAGTGCATCCTCCCATCCAGGGGAGAGTCTCTACACTCGGTTTTTAGATATATAGATTAAAACGGTGACATATCTCGATAACCGCGCGCGGCACGTTAGTGGCAGCGACGAAAGTGTTATCGAGGGGAAGGGATGGGAATGACTTTCCACGGGTAACGATGCGTGACGTTCGATAACACATCGTTCATGATCAATCTGTCATGATCGTCGTCCTATTATTTGCCTCAAGTGGTGCGCAGTTTGTACAATCGTCTGGTTATCTATAAATAACCACGAGTACGCGCGCGTAGAAGCGTTTTGAAATTAAAAATAACGAAGTGTGTGCAATCTCGTTAAGACGATCGTCTCTCCTTTCTGCGTGTTTCTCGTTTGTGCTTCTTTTCGTCGTCTTACTCGTCGTTATATATCGGCCGCGTCTGGAAAACGCTCGCTTTTTTCTTCAAAAGAGTTTCTCTTTATAGTCTACTTCCATATAGTTTTAATTTCACTCTGTCGCCGCAACTGAATCGATTCTCTTTTTTCCGTAAATATTATATGTAATTAAAATACGGCTAAACAATTCAAAACAAAAGGAAAAAACCAAGAAAGCCAATGGTCCACTGGTGGCGGTGGATTATTAAATAACTTTAACACAATGGATTTGGACGTTTCGATCAATTTAATTTATGATCATTCGAAAATGTTTTTCGGGGTTGAATCGCGTTAGTGTCATTTTTATAACGATGTTTCGTCGTATGGCTGCTCTTGAAAATCTAATGAAGTGAATTGAAATGTTCACGAAACGTCAGTATAAAAATGATACTAACGCGGTTCAAACCCGGAAAACATCTTTGAATGTTAATACAACACACCGCGAAATGATTATCTTCAGCAAATCACTAAAATATAATATTACAAAAAATGAAAGATTTGAATATACTATATCTGTTAGAAAGAAAGATATAGGCAGCCAAGATCGCGCGGCCGAGGTCATTGACCCTGTCGCGGTCGCGCGGCCGAGGTCATTGACCCCGTCGCGGTCACGCGACCGAGGTCAGTGATCCCTCCCCCTCCCACTAAGGTCGCGCGGCCGAGATCATTGACCCCGCCGCGGTCACGCGACCGAGGTCAGTGACCTTACGGTAGTATGTATATAATATATATAATATATAATATAAAGTATAACATTATAAATATATGATAAATTATATGTATAATATATATTATTTAATATATTATTATTATTATTATTATTATGTATTATATATTATAATATATTATGACAGCTAGTACACGTACGACAGTATGACATGAATCGAGAAACACATCCGAGAAACGTCACCGAGACGCGTATCTCCTATACTACGTTGTACTCAGGTCCGCGCTAGTTTTCTAGCATCATTAGTTGTCGGTAATTTTGACTCTCTATACTTGCCGATGCGCATTAACGGTCGCCTTGATGACTTGTCAAGTTAGGTGTGTACCTATTTATCTATATTTTGTGTATTTTTCTTTCTGAAGAATATGTTATTCAAATCTTTCATTTTTTGTAATATTACATTTTAGTGGTTTGCTGAAGATGATCATAAATTAAATTGATCTAAAAACGTCCAAAAATCTATTGTATTAAAATTATTTAATAATCCATCGCTACCAATGGACCATTGGCTTTCTTGGTTTCTTCCTTTTATCGTAAATATTATGTTTAATGCATAGAACCGTTTCTCGCAAGCTCGTTCTCTTATCAAGCAATGTCTCCCGAGGCGAAAACAAAACATCGCGACTTATACATTTTTTAATTCGATTATCAAGACTCCAACTAAGGAGTCTTGTTTTCTGTGTCAACATTTTACTATATTGTCCGAAAGCCGATATGTTTGCCTTTACTACTGTCTACTTTTACATTGCAACTTTATTTACACTTTTCTCAAACGTTATTGAACAATCAAGCTAAAATTTTATAAAAATTCTCTTATCAAAATTGTAAAAGACACTTATAAATAATAAACAAATTGGAAAAAGGAATTTCTCGCGCAGTTTTTGTCCAAAAGAATTCGATTCTAAATTTAATCTATTTTTATTATTTAGATTTTCTCTCCTATTTTTTTCTGACGTCATTAAAATAATATTACATAAAAGAAAATTTATCTCGTTAATAATTTTGCTCTTTTGTTCGCGCTCTAACTCGGACAGTTATCCCTTCTAAATGGATACTTTCTTGAGAAAGCCCATGTTAACATTTCGTCCTACGTTCGCGTCTCGACGTCAAAAAACGTCAACTTCGCGTGTAGGATGCTCCTGCAAAGAAGTCGCTCTTCTTTGTTCGTGGTCTAATTACCTTTCGACCGTCGGAAAATGGAAGTGAAACATTTTTCCGCACAATGGACAACAAAAGAAAGCATTCCGAGAATTCGTTATCCCTAACTAAATTTCTCGTGGATTAAATAATTTCTTTTTCGCACCCTCTTTTATCTCTTCCTGTCTGACATGAATAACGAAGTAGAGCTATAACGAAGAAGAAGAAGAAGATAACCGCTACATTAGACGTTCGTTTTCGGTGTTTGTTATTCTGCACTATTCTATTTTCAACCCGCGATCTCTGCAACTTCAATCCCACTTTTCTCTGTGCTACCGAGTTACCGAGGCTTCTTTCTGGATCCGCATAACGAAATGAATTTAATACAAATGTGAAAGCATATAGAGACGTAAGTCTCTTATCTCTTTGATGTTATCAATATCCAATATACGTCATACTTGTACTCAAATCTAGCGAACATACAGAGCGAAAGAGACAGAGAGCAAAAGTGTATTCCCTGAAAGCTAATTATGTGAATAAAAGGTCAAAGGGGAAAGCGTATGTACAGCAACCGCGCGCGCGAAGTAAGATATACCACAGCTGTGTCGCGCGCTGCCTTTGTGTCAGTGACGTCGAGAAACTATTATTTTATTTATTGATTACACACAAAAATCGTATCGTAAAAAATTTTTCTATCTATCTCGCATAAGAGCAGTTTTTTCTCTTTCTTTAATTTTCAGTGTCGCCAACGCAAACGTTTTTTCTAATAAAATTAACATACACATCCTCTAGGATTTTGTACTTAATATTCATGACTTCTTCACTCCCGCTCCTTTTTTTCTTCACCGAGTATAATAAAACGAACTCCTGGCACAATGCGAAGGCGTTAAGAATGCAGTGACGCCTCTATCGAGCGAGTGGCGTCTTTGCACTTGGGAGAGAGAGAGAGAGAGGTCAAACGAAAATCCTGGTCAGGTGGTGAATTTTTCCGACAAAATGGCTGTCTTCCGCGTCACTTCTCGTCATCGGCTATTGTGAAGAACATAACATCTTGCTAGCTATGTGCTAACTATCTCGCAGACATTTCAAACGTTTCTCTATCTCTTGGTCTTTTATCGAATCTCATTTCTTCTCGCGATAATATACAAAAAAGAGTAATTAAAAGAGCGGAAGTTGAAAAATTTAGATTTAATTGCCGATGCTATTTACTGCATATATTTCGTGCATAAAAACGTTATCCTAAAATCACTACGATCGCCACCAGCTGACGCTAATAGCTGGATGATCCGAGTTTTTATCCGGGCGGATAAAGCTTTCAGAATTGAATAATTTTCAGCAGAATCGCTGACAGCGATTGAAACGGGAGTAATATTAGGGTCTGTCAATCATTCACGCTTGATCGTCGGCACAAAAAGCCTCTCTAAGAAGACTTAAATGATGCACGCTGATCGATGGTTCATTCTATACATGTATATTAAAGATAGGCGACTTTCTTCTACCTCGACGCGGTCGGAGGAAGTTCGAGGAAGATCAAATGTGCTGGTCGGGTGCTATCGGATAGGCCGACAGTCAATATTGGCCGAATGGCTCCCGGTGTGTTTGGTTTGTCCTCAAATAAGAAATTCCATCACTGTGTACAACGCATGTATTGCGCTCCGAAAATATCGTGGCTGCAAATGGCAGTCTCAAAATATACAAATAAAAAATTTGCTTATTTGTAGCACCAAGAAGACGTTGGAGAAAATTTCTTGGAAAGAAAGCTTGAAAAGCTAATTGTATATGTATCTATGATAAAGATAGAGAAGACTTGTAGTAAGTAAGAGAGAGAAGAAAAAAGAAAGAGACAGAGAAAGAGAGAGAGAGAGAAAGGGAAAGATGATGGAATTGCGAGAGATACAACACAAACGAGAATGAATATGAATACGGCGAATAGAAATGAGTAATTCTGGCTTGCGAGATGCGTAGATATTTTCAGCGCTGCTGCTACACGTTATTTGAAGCGTGATTTAACTCTCTTTGTAGACGCAGCTAATGAACGTTGTTCCCCCTTGAACATAAAACCCATGCTGTTGTTGCAACAAAGATTGCAACAACTAAATTAACAAATATTTAGGATTATTTTATACACATACTCTATATATTGTCATTTAAGAGTTAGAGTTGCTCTATAAGCATATAATTTTTCATAGATATAGAGCACTCTGGCTCTTACGTGACAATGTGTATATATGTGTATATATATACACACATATATGTATGTATATATATATATATATATATACACACACACACATATATATATATGTTGACAGAGACTTATTTTTAATTATTGATTGATGTTTTTTTATTAGACATACAATGCAATATTCTGAAAATATTATTGTACTATGTAGTAAAAACGTAAAAGAAAACTAAAACTGTAAAATATTTTGATTCTTTCTATTAAGATAATTGAAAAATTTCTAAAAAAAAAATTTTTTTAAACTAAATCTCTTCAAAACATTAGGCGTCTACATATAAATGTGTTTTTATATAATTTCATATATATATATATATATATATATATATATGTATATAATTTTAAAGAATATAGAACAATCTTTACAAAAAACTCGAAGGCGTTTGATAAGAGAATTGTTAATGTCAAGAGAGGGTGATTTAATCAGAGCATACTTTGATGAGTGAAGTCAATTGAAGCGTTCAGAAGTAGTACCGAACGAAATTACTCTGATGGCGCGCAATAACTCGGGAATACGACTATTACGTGCTAAAAGAGAGCACATCGTGGTTAATACATTACTTTATCGCAACGTATTCGTCTAAAAAAAAAAACGTCTGAGCGTGTTAGAAAACACAAATAAATGCAAACGGGTACGTAAAAGAAGTGAAAAAAGTAATATCTTCGTGTAAGAATCTCGAACGATTTTCTAAAACATCTCTAAATTTGTTCAACATTTTTGAGACTTTTCTCCGAAGAAACGTGACAAAAGTTTTTCCTTAGTAAAGCAATTTATATGTTTATTCGAACGTTATCTCTCCAATACAACAATTGTTGCAAGGGACAAAGTGAGCGAAGTGTGTACGCAGGTGTTCACAAAGCTGGAAGATAGCAGCAATGGTCTCTCTCTCTCACACACACACACATACCACACAAGAGAAAATCCAAAGCTAGGCGAAATTGTGACGGAAATCGCCAAGAAAGTAGCTTGAGACATAAGCTAAAGACGAAAAGTATAAAAAAGAAAAAGTAAAAGAAAGTAACGAAGGAAACAAAAAAGAAAGAAGAGGGTTAGCAATTCGTTGCGGAGAAAAGAAGAGAGATAGCCAGACGGAGCTCTAACAAGTGGCTGCAGCTCGTAACGATCGCCCTCTATGCCATGCACCAGCTAAGCCACTCTCGTATACTGCACGCCCTCCTAACCCAAGAGGGTTAACCAACACGCACGTGCACGCGTGCGCACGTATGCACGTACACCCTTGTCGCACCGTCAGAAATATCGATATAAACACAACACGAAGGTCGACCACGAGCGACGATCGGCAGCTCTCTTTTCCTCTCGAAATAACCTCCGTAATTTTTTTTTTTTTTTTTTCGTCTTTCTTTTTATTTTACACACACATCTTGCCGCCGCACTATATTAGCAATAATAATAATTATTGCATCGCACAAATCGGATCGATTATGTACGTACGAAACTCCGTCCGATTCTCTATTGTATAACAGAACAAGCACCTTCGTTCACTCTGTTCTTCTTAAACGTTTTTTTTAGCGGAATTATTGCGATGTCTTTAAGCTAGTTGGCTGGAAATTGGAGTGGTGTGCCGGATCGGCGATTGTTAAATTAAGTGGAACTCCGAGGGAAACGAAAAGAGGATCTTCACTCGAACCGCCTCGACCTTACCTCCGCCGTTTCGTTTATTTTCTCTTCGTCTCGGGGTATAACGATTTCTACGGATAGATCGAGCCTCGTTGGTGTGTTTTACGTGCGCGAAACGTAATCCTCTGCCGGAAACGACGGCAGGAATCGGCGCCCGTGTAATCCCTTTTTTTAGATCGGCTTTGGCGGCTCGGCAAAAGAGAGCTGTGAATTAGATCAACCTTTTATCCTCCGTTTTATTTAACGAGATTAACCGCGGAATAGGATGCGGTTGTTTAAGCTCCCTATTTCTAGAAGTCTCATCAATATTGGAAGGATACATTAGTTATCAGAAGTATCTCGTAGTCTTCCACATCGCAAACTTTTTTTTTTCAAGAAATTTATATTTTTTCTTTTATCACACACTATCTGGCACATTTTGTATCACTCTTAATTTTTTTTTATATATAATCGATATAATTTATAACATATCATACTTGTAGCAAAATTTGAATCTGACATTTAATAAGTGAGTTAATTTTAGCAGTTTAATGATAATTTACTGTAATGAATGCCACGTATCGGATAATGAAACGTGTTCCAATATATAGTGTGAGAAGTGAAACGTCATTTAATTACATATTCATAATTTCAACGTTTGTGTCGATTATTCGTGTATGTTAACGTGCATATATATATATATATATATATATATATATATATATATATATATATATATACATGTAATATACATATATATAGACACATTATATGTGACACAGTATATGTAAGTGCAATCTACTGCATGCGGCAGTGCATTGTGCATTCATAGACGCCTCCGTTCGAAAGATATATCGCATTTATTCCAGCGATGTTAATAAATTCCGAGAGAATTCCCGAAATTAATGCGAAAATCTCTTCATAAATAATATTACGAGTACGAGATAGATTTGGTGGTTTTCTTCACGACACTGGAAATGTGTTTAAANAATAANANAAAAAAAAAAAAAAAAAAANAAAANANAAAAAAAACGAGGCAAGGAACTTTCGAGCTTTAACTTCGCATGTTGTGCATTCTTTTCACATAAATTTCCCCGATCATGCCGCGGAAACCGTGCGGAGCAGTCGTTCGGAGGCCTTTGACCCGTGACCGATCCATGTATGCGGCTCACGCGCGTGCATCGCGCACGTGCCGGTGATTATGCAACGAGGGTGCAGCGTAAATTCGACGTAATTCCACGAAAATGCCGGTGTGTGTCGGCGCCAACAAGCGTGAGCGTGTCATAAGTGCTGAAGTGAGCAACGCGGAAGAAAAAGAGAAGTGCGGAATGTGCAAGACGAGAAGGGTTGAGGAGGGAGAAAGAAAGAAGGAGAGCTACAAAGACGGTGGGGGTCGAAAATATTCGCTCTTCGTGACGCTTATATCTCGCGACAAGCCGCAACGTATCAGATATTTAAGCACGTCAAAAATGTCAAATTTGGCGAAATAACATTCTCAAGATAGCTTTGCTGGGATTGAAGTAGATGTCTCGTCGTGAGAAAACGGCATGTGCGCTCGGAAATACAGGATGATCCGCGAAAATACCACGTTGAGCACGCGGTCGGAGCAAAAGCGTGGGAATTGCGCTATTTCTAGTTTTGGAGTTGGCGTAAGAGCGAATTGTAAAATGCCGCCGTGTCACCGTCTCGGAGTTCTCTCGATCTCGCTTTTTCATCTTGGTGATACGCCGTCTCTCTCTCTCTCTCTCTTTCTCTCGCCGGTACGGTGCACGCGCACTCAGTTCTCCCATCTCGCTTCAACGTCTCTTGTCGCTCCTCGTCGCGACGCCGTGCGTTTCGACGTCGCACATACACGCGCGCATCGTCTCGTGCTCGTTCGCTCGATCTACACGCGCATCGAAACACGTTCGCACGCGTGATTGGAGTTGCGAGAGATAAGCACGCGAGAGTAATTCCAAGAGTTGAGAAATTATTTCGAACCTGTTAGAGAACAAACGCGAGATGCAACGTGTGTGCCGGGTGTATGTACAAAGCGAATGTACGAGCGAGAGAAAGAGAGAAAAATATATATGTGTGTGTGCGTATATATATATATATAGAGAGAGAGAGACAGAGAGAGAGAGAGATGTGCGGTGGAGGAAAGAGGGATGATCAGCGAGTAAAAGAGAGAGAGAAAGAGAAAGAATGAGAAAGAGGGATACAGACAGACAGAGACAGAAGGGAAAGAGACGGCGCGCTGCCGGTGCGAATGAAAACTCGGATCGCTGCATTTTCACGCGGAAAACACGTCTTACCTGTTTCACTAGTGGGAGTAGTGTCTGTTCTATGCTACGGGTCTTAATCTCTAGGGTGGCTGGGTCTACGGGGTCGGGTGTCGCCATGATTCGAGCACAACTCCGTGCTCCGTAGACTCGAGCCGAGGCGAGAGGGTTCGTTGCACCCCCCCAACCTCCGCCCGCGTGCCCGGCACGACTGCCACCCTCGCCCCCGCTTGCGCCGCTGATGGCCACCGGATGCCCTTCTCCCTATGGCACCAACCAATGGTCGAGCCGCGTGCCCGAACCGGCTGTGACGAGGGCGACGTCGCGCGACGACGACGGCGACGCCGACGCAACTACCGCCGCCGGCGCCGGACGCCGGGGCGCCGGGCGTCGAGTCGCCGAAGCTCCTGGCCATCTCGTGGTATCTTGCGCAACGCTCTCCGCCGACGTCGGCGTTGACGGCCGCCAGTAAATGTGAAAAGTTGCGAGAGAAAGAGAGAGAGAGTTGTGTGTGCGGGATACTTTTCAGCGAGAAACAAACGAGAAGAATAAATATATAAAATCTTATGATGATAATGCACGATAATGTGTGTATGCGCACGTAAAGTGCCATGATGTTTAATATTTAACGTTCGAATAAAATCTTACTTATAGATCTTTGTATCAAAAGAAATGGATTGCAACAGCTTAACAGATAGATTAAAAAAAACAAATAAAAAACTCACCGACAAAATAACAATTGATCGAAAAATGTCTAAAATGTGTACCTTGTTAAGATAAATTTTGTACAAGAGGATATATACATATATATACATATATAATGTACGGATACACAAAAGGAAAAAAAAGGGGAAAATAAGTAAACGAATTATCACTGATATAATCTTTACTTTGGGTATAAGTAGATTATTTCAAAAATCGATTTCTTTATTATCAAACAGAACAACTAATGTGAACTTGACATTCCACTGAAGTTCACAATTGTAACGAATTACATATTCCACAAACGCGAAAGTGTTTACTAATAAAATAGGTTTTCATCAATTTTTTTAATTTATTTGTTTTTAAGGATATAGACGCTTATGATTTTAATAAAGCTAATCATGACTAGTTCTAGACGCGCTCTACTTTCGCGTATTTTTATAATAAATAACAGGGTAAAAGTTGACGCGCGCGTGCGCGCGGCGATGTAACACGATAAAACTGTGGTGATTATTTCATATAAGGATATAATGCAGAACGAAGAGTCAATATTTTTGATGAAATCAATCTCCCATCGCCGAAATATTTCATTCTGTAACATGTAAAATCTGAAAATACGATTTTATCTGCATTACGCATATATACTGTATCACATTTGTAAACAATTATTTATATAACAGCATAAAACTCTCAACAATTATTTCTTTTTCAGTTAATGGCCATGTAATAATAGAAAATTTATCTTACATATATGCACCGAGAAAAAAGATCAAGAAAATGTTATTTAATCCAGTTACACGTGGCGATCGAAAATTATCAACCAAATATTTGTTAATCCAAATTTAAAGAAATATCACACTCTATTAATTAATTCTGATAGGCTTGAAGTAAAAGCAACTTCAAGTAACAATTGACTGCGAATTAAATATATTAAATAATAATATATTAAATATATATATTTTTTTATCTGGCATCGTAATCTTTTTTCTCAGTGACATATTGCAAAACAAATTAACAAATAACTTGTCAATACTTTACAACAATAACCCACGTTATGAACATTACGTATCGAAGTAAAATCTCATTCTTTTTGTGAGGTCAAAAAAATATTGAGGAAATATTTCTACCGAATAATACTAAGTATGTGACACATCACTTTTTTCCATTGGCTAGTTTGCTTTGGGTCGGTGCCAACGGCGCTCTTCTCTTAACGTGTTTCTCTGGAACTTTGTCCTTTGGCAGTGGCACTCCGTTAGAAACGATTCCGCCTTTTCTCTTCCTCAGGGACTCCGTCGGGAGATATCCGGTCGGTCTTAGCAGCTGCCTGAAATTGTAAGGACCGTTAATATCCTCCGCGTCGCGCTCGACCTTGGCGTTCTCCTGACGCTTTTCGATCACTGTCGGCCTTAGAAGCTGCCTGAGGTTAGCCGCTATATTGTACGTGTCCTTTCGGAGTTCTTCCTGATCCGGCGATTTTCCGTTTGCTAATCGATTGATACCGTTTTTGTGGTTCACGTTATTTTGACAATTCTTCATTCGGTAATCATTGTGTTTATAATTCGATCGATCCGACAATCTTTCGGGTTTGTTATGCGTCGAACCGTTAGTTAATTCGGACTGATCGGTGTTCACAATCTTCATTTGATTCTTTGCTACGTCATTATTTACGTTGTAGAAGATTTGATGGTTGCTGTAACCATTGACCGAGTGCTCATTGACGGAATTCTGATGACCGTTAACGAGATTCTGCCCATTAACGGCGCTCTGCCGTTCGTTTACGACGTTGTGTCGATCGTCGATTGCGAATCGTAAGCCAGATGGATCGTGGATATGCGGAGTACCGGTGGCACGTTGTACTGCGGCGCGTGATTGCAGGTCGTTGCTATACACGTCATTAATCCTTGTACTGAAAAAACATGTCGGTTTTTTTTCTCAAATTTGTTCTCTGAGAAGAACTTTAATGAATTTTGTAAATAACAGCGAATAAAAACCTCACTACATCGTGACTTCGAGCTTCGCACGCAGACAAAAAATATACAAATGAAAATTAAGATGTATGATGCACGAATTGTGTTTTTTTTTATTTTTTTTTTTTTTATTATTATTATTGCCTAGTCTAAATGTAATAAGCACTTTGATATTAAATAATGCGTAAATTTCTACGCGAGGAATAACATGAATCGAAACTGTATCTGGCAGCGACGTATATATTTATGACTTTACCTGGAAATTTGCCATTATGCCTCTGGCAATGCGAAATAACACACACACAAATGCGAAATTAGTCCTCGGCATACACGTTTGTTCGAATATAATTTGACGCTAAGTAGTATTGGTTGGTACGTATTACAGTTTCGCGCCATTCATTTACGTTTATATATGGCACGATACTTACCTCATATTTTTCTTCGAGTCTTCGTTTTGTTGCGAGTCGGACGGTTGTTTCAGAGCCTTGTGCCAAATGTCTGACAAATGTTGTTCCGGCGCTACGGTAAAATCGCTGTGGGCCACACGATCCCTCCTCTCGGCACTCACTTCCAGAATGTGACCGCTCCGATTCCTACATACATGCGAACAAATTATCTCGTTACGTTGATGGAAAAGTGAAGTTTACAACACAGCGTGCACATACACATCGATCGTATACAATATTTGACGGCTGTGAGAATATATTCGAAAATAAACGCAAATAAAAAAAGGCGAGAAGAATTGACAAAAAAACAGATTAAAGCGGTCAAACAAATATATCCGGCAAATCTACAATTTATAGCTCGGAGTGTATTTTTCCGGTATCCTCCTTGTTTTCTCTGCGATACATAAAATGATGATGAATACTAGCATTAAAGCAAATTGATACAAAGATACAGAGATCGGGCCGGATATACCTCGACGATGATGGATGAAGGTCATTTTCTCGCCGTGTCAACGGTGAGTCCCAGCCAACTTCGTCTTCTTCGAATTCCGAACCACTTGCGATGCGAGTGCCAGAAGCATTTGAAAATTGTAATTTAAATTTCCAGTTTCGTTTTGCGAAACACGTGAATCGAAGCGCAACACGAACGATATTTTTTTTTCTCGATTTATATATATATCTGTACCTGCTCATCTCTTCCTTGAGATCCCGGTAATACTTGACGCTGTCGTCCTCTTCCAGTTGCTTGCCGCTGCGATACTGCAGCACCGGCTGCACCATGTTGAATCCTTCCGGACGAACGTAATCGGGTGGCGGATCCTCGATATCGTTCAGTCTTATTCCGGGCTTATTACGACGCAGAATCTTGTGCACTTCCTGGTTCTTCATGTGAACCTATCGCGACAGAAAAGTACAGTCGCAACTAATTTGATAATAATAATTCAATTGAATCAACTTGCGCTTGATAAGAAATGAACGTTTAATACAATTTTGTATAATATCAAGGAAAAAGAAGAGATTGTAATTAAGTTCGAGTTTTAAACACGATAAAATTTCTGCTTGATTCAGAATCAGGATTCTGAAGTTCTTGATTACATTTTGAGAAAACTGGATTAGATCCGCTTGCCGCAATTTGGGATGTACAGGATCTCTCGGAGGCGGTTTCTTGCGGACTGCTTTTTCCTCTTTTTTATACCATCTTTGAACGATAAAGGCCGCGTCCTCGTGCTTCAGTCCCTCGCGTAACAATGCCTTGAGACCGTCGTGTATGTTGTCGTAATTGTTCAGAATTCTCTTGAAACGCTCCTCCAGTTCGTATCCGAATCGTTTGCGAATGGTGTAACCTCGGAAGTCTGTGCAATTAAAAAATTTAATTGCACGCAATTATATATATACACAGTTGCGTGTATACGCGATTGTTATTGAAATTACACGCGAGCGACAGATTGCAGATTTTTATTGTACTTACGACTTTGTATGACGGTCGCGGCGACATTCTTTTCCAAGTTTTTACGCGGTCGACGCTGTTTTTCGCGATTATTTACATCCGCGTGTTCCTGTAACTTGCGAGTCGTTTCTTCTACAACAAAAACAAATAATGTAAAACAAAGATAAACAATCGTGTCGCGAGTTGTTCGAGAAATTTACGAGAGAATTTAACTCACGCGGTAGTGGCAAATCGGTCGTCGTAGTTTTTTCTTGCGCGCGTTTTTGGGCCAACATCGTTTCCGTATTTTTCCGAGCTAACCATCCTCGGATATGGCGCTGCAATGTGACCACGGATACCGCGAACTGCCATTTTTGTTTTCTGAATCGCATCTTCGCGAGCCATCGTCGAACGCACGCTTGAACCATAACGATCTTTTTCAACTGGTCCTCGTACAATTTCGAGAGGAATTCTACGTGGTAGTACTTGAGGAAGACCTTCGTCTTGCCTAATGCCCATCCGTCCATCTTTAAACGTACCAAGAGAAGCCGACAGTTGTCTCGAGTGGCAACCACGCGCTCGTCGTACCCGAAAGCAAGGAAGCAATATCTAAAAAAATTGTTTTTACAGACAAAGTTGATATAAAAATTGCGTACAAAAGATACCATCCAAGTATTTTGTTCGCAATTATTTACGCAACTCCGAAGTACCTTTTGAGAAATTCGTTGAATGGTATTCTATGGGAAAATCCGTTTTGTCTTATACGTATCGTTTCGAGAACACCGGTATATCTCAATTGCTTGATAACCTTCTCTTTGTCGAAGAATCGCGGACTCCTCGAATCGTTTGGTTTTATGCACCGAACGAACTGAGGCGAACCAGACACCATTTTTTGCAACAGATCCATCAGGGAATAACGGAAGTACGTCGCGACTGTCTGTTGAGCTCTGGATTGCGATGCCAAGCCTCGACTAGAATAACGTTCCTATGCACGAAACATTAATGTAACAATGCGCGTTGTGAAATTCTGTTTCTTGTAAAACAAAATTGTGAAAAATACACGCAGGGTGTAAGCGCGCAATACCTTTGTGTCTTGATTCGATTGTAATCTTCTCGAATCGTTCTCCTGTAGCGCCGAGTACAGATTACCGGTTTTCGTGATCGGACATTGGAACAGGAAACGAACCATGTCGTACTGCGATTGTCGTACCAGTTGAATGACTTCGGGCGGTAGGAAGTTCCTGTTTTTCTCGAGGAATCCCTCGGCTTGATAGACAACGCGACCGGCGAAATGATGAATCGCGAAACAGACCGCGTCCGATTTCGGCCGTACGTAGAACTTTGATTTGATGTTGTTGTGGAACTTTTCTGCGAGTGAAATTGCAAAGCAAAGGTGAAAAAACACAATTCGTCAAGATTCCGTTATTGAGAGAATTAAAAAGAAAAAAATTAGAGCTTTGAAATATCTCTTGAGACATTTTCTATTTGGAAGAGAAAGCAAAATATCAGAGTTACAGAGACATCGCGAAGCGCGTAAATTGGCGCGTTTTACGAAATAACGCATCTAAAATATTCACCAATCAGGGATCGATTGGTCGCTCTGGGAAATCGACTCTCCTCGTCGAGAAGCGCGAGCAGTCCCATGGGCTTGCTGAGCAGCATGTCGAGAACCGGCCTGTTGTCGGAAAACTCGACGAGGTCCACCGGTATTCCCTCGGCCATGTACTCCTGTTGCTCCCACGTGAAGATGTGCTGGTTGAAGTAGTACTGTATCTGCTCGTTGGCTATGTTGATGCAGAGTTGCTCGAACGAGTTTCTGGGAAAGTTCTCGAAGCCGAAGATGTCGAGCAGTCCGATCGCCAGCGGCTCATAATTTGGCGAGCGATTGAAACACAGCAAACAATTGATCTGGTTGACCATCCAATCGAACAGCCGGCCGTAGAGACCCTTGGCCATAGCGTCGCGAGCCGCACGGGCCTCGGCCACCGTATTGTTTCGAGTAATTGTCTCGCCTCTGGTCATTACCGAGTTTGATGTCAGAGCTTCCAAGAGATCGTTTTGCTCGACGCCGAGTAGTTTCGAGACTGAAAGTGAAGTGTGCAATTTTATTGCGGCACGTTTTTCTCTACGGTTAATTATCGCAATATATTTGCAATCAAAACGATATTTTAGACAAGAGGATTCTTATTTTTTTTTTTTTTTTACCTCTATGCAACGGAATAGTGTCGACTAATCTGCTCTTATTGTCGGTGTTGTCTTCCGTAGCCACTTCGGCAAATTCAATGTCGCCCAGATGGAGTATAGCGGCTAAAACTCGATACACCGTGTCTACCTCGCTGTCTTGAAATCCGAGCACCTTGAACCCCATCTTGAGCTGCTGGAACTTGTCGATGTGCGTCTGCGACGTGTGACTGTAATGCGTGAGATATCGATGACATCTTCGAAGCTCGGGATCGAGATAAAATTCCGAGAGACGATTGTCCGCTTCCAAGCCGTCGTACATGTAATAGAAGATGTGGAAGTTCCGCTCACCTCTGACAAAATATTACACGTGTTATTTTTCTCCGACGATCGATTCGTTGCACGAGAGCTGCAGAACATAATTTACGTGTGTACAAGACTTCATTTCGAAAACTTACTCAGCCTGAGCTATCACTCGAGACTGTTCCAACAGGTATACCGAGATTCGCGCGCCGGTCACTTTTCCGCCCTTCGTCATCGTCAGGTCCAGATATTTTCCGAATCTGGACGAATTTGCATTGATACCGGTTGTGGCGTTGCCGAAAGCCTCCATTATAGGATTTATCTGAAGTATTCTCTCCTCGAGATTGCGATTCGGCGCTTTGCTCAGATACACGAGCTGTTTTAAAAGCAGATTCGCGCTCTCCGTTTTCCCGGCGCCCGATTCACCGCTAATTACTATCGCTTGGTTTTGACGTTGATGAAGAAGCGCTTGATACGCCGCGTCGGCAACTGCGAATATATGCGGAGGATTGTCCGATCTCGCCTGACCTTTATATCGTTTTTGTTCCTAAAAACAAAGCGTAAATATCATTGCGACATATTAATTATTTAGTTCTGATCGTTTGTATATAAACGCGGAGATACTTACAATACCAGTGTATAAACCAAGATTGGTAAAGGGATTAACGGCAACTAATATATCTCCGATGTACGTGTATATCTGCGCCTGCTCGTATCGATGCTGCAATTGATCGACAATAGCCTCTTCCGATAGCATGTCGAGAGCCGCCAGATCGTCCATGTACATCTTCTCCGGTCTAGTTTTGCGGTCAGTCTTCAATTTGCCGTGCTTCGTCGTTATCTCCGGTTGCCGGTGTACACGACCCTCCGCTCTCTGCCTACAAATCTCTTGGCGTAGTTGATCCCTGATCTTCCCGACGATCGGCTCCACGTTCATCAACAGTGGATGTTCCTTCAATTCGCTTGCAAACGGCCGATGCTCGAGATCCTTCACCAGGCATTCGGCTATAAAGTCCAACAACTCCGGCGTATGTATGTCTGGATTTTTCAGGGACGGCGGAGGGTTTCTCGGGATTTGAAAGAGCGCCCGCATAGGATGCAGATCCGACAGGGGCGGATCGCCCTCTGCTAATTCGATAGCGGTGATACCGATCGACCAAACGTCGCAGCGCGAATCGTACGAGGAGTCCAATTGTTGCTCGCAAGCTATCACCTACGGTGAAATTCAGATTGATCGAGGGGCGCGATTTATTTACATTTGCAATTTGCAAAAATCGCAAAATTTTTCGCATCGTTCGCTTTTGTACTCGTTTTGATTACTTGTTGTTGTACAAGTTTCGCTTCTAAAAAGTAAACGAACCGTTCAACGTAAACTTACTTCTGGTGCCATCCAATATGGCGTTCCGACAGATGTGTTTTTCCTGGCAAGCGTCTCGGCCAGATGCGAAGACACGCCAAAATCGACCAATTTGACGCGCGCTTCCTCAGTGAGCAGAATGTTGTGACCTTTCACGTCACGATGCATGCAATGATTACTGTGCAAAAAGATCAGCGCTTCGACGGTCTCCTTTAAGATGTAAGCTATTTGGTCGTCCGTTAGGCGACTGCCGCGTTTTTTGAGACCTTGAACCAGATCGGTCACGGAACCTCCGGTGCACAACTGGAACCGAAACAATTAACATTTTACACACCTCGATTCCGTTCCTTCTCCCGAAAATAATATGATTTGCAAAGAAGAAGAGCCGCGGAGGAAAACTTTGTAGCTTTTCAAACATTTATATTAGAAAGTGTTTTAATTAACTGATTTGTTTTCGAGTTTTTGTAGTTTCTCTTCTATCGAAAAAGTCATCACATGGATTCTTTTGTGAAAGTTTTAATAACGATACCTCCATCACGAACCACAATTGATCCTCCTCCTGACCAGGTTTGGCGCGCTTCAGAAACAAACCGTGAAAAATAGGAATATTCGGATGCAGACTCAGATCTCTCAGCACCAGATATTCCTCCTCAATCTCCTCGATATTATCAGCGACGTTTTCCAGTATCTTGATGGCCACCTTGTTGCCGGTCTCTTTGTCGTAAGCGGCGTACACTTCGCCGTACGTACCCTCGCCGATCATTTCTTCCAGTCGAAAACGCTCCCCGGGATCCGGTATCACGTCAAAATTGACGTGTTGACTGAGGCCGTGATACGCCATGTTGGTCCCACCTCCGGTCATTTCTGTACAGCAAATTGTTAAACACAGTTCTGTTAAACAAACAATCGTGTCGGACAGAAAATAATTTTGTTACTGAGACTAAGAAAAAAAAATTGTAAACGTCTAACGTTTGACTACGTCAATTCAATTTTTATTTTCTTCGCGAACGTCGACAATTTCTAAAACATATATAATGTTAAAAAATATTATTATCTCAATTTGTTTCTTTCTCTCTCGAAGATTTGACAAAAATATTGATGAATAGAACCTTGATGAATAGAAGACGTATCGAGAAGTGTTGTTAGTTCGAAGAGCAATATACTACTGGAAGCTCTTTTTTCCACCTTGATACTGTTAACTACTTAATAGTATTAGGCTCACAGAGACCGGCGCACTTCGTCTCAGAAAAATAGGTCTGCGCTACCTAAGAAAAATATACTCTGTTCAATTTGATCCTTTCTTCGCGTAATTGTTTTCGTTATTGAAACATTAATTGTGACAGAGGAGAATTTTATTGAAAAAGTGCCACAAAAATCATTTTTTTAACATAGATAAAGATTACTAAGAACGTTCAATTTTATTGCGTATGCATTAATGTTTATTCACGTTGAGCTTTATGATAAAATATCTTTAGCGGTATGTAATCGTATAAAAGACACTAATGAGAAAATATCTTATCTCGATATGTTTGCGATGAAAAATGCGATATATATGCGTAGATACTTTTATATTAATAGAAAGTATACCGCGCGCGTACAAATCTCGTCTGAAATAAATAGAATTACAACGTGTTTTTACTGCGCGCGCGTATCTTATCTGAGGAATTCGAGGTTTGCTTTATAAATGAATCTCACTTTGTTTTTAACAACAACAACAACATTCATGTTGACTTTAATTATGGAAGTCCTACCCAATTGAGAGAGTGAGAGAGAGAAGCCATGCAAAAGATCGGAGACTAGCTGTGGCTTCGAAACGACATTTTGTTGTTCCAAATTGGATACGCACGCGACTACTGCAAATGGCAAATATATACAAAGTAAACCGACCTTGAGATATGTCTGTTTTCGCAAAATGTTGTAGTTTCGAGTCAAGACAAATTGCTTATGCGACGTTTCGTGTGACAATGTGATAAGTCGAAACACGTATTTTCAGATATGATGTGCTCACGTATCTCGCTGCAAGGAACCGTTTTTACTCGATGTTCGTTCGTGCATATCGGCGAAAGGATTTCTCTCGCGATGCTTCGTAGCCCCGTCTTACTAATTTTCGACGCGCTTAATTTCACTAGGTATGTAGATTGTAGTCTCTCGTAGCGTGACTGACAAGAATGCGCCTTAATTAAACATAAAACATTGTACGTTAAACCGCGTTTCTATTGCAATTCTTAGCATTAATGAGAATCGTAAATGATCGGCGATGAGCGATCGGCTGAGTGATCGATTAGACCGAGCATTAATTGCAAGAGTAAACGATCGAAAAGTCGGGATAAAAACTTCACATTTCAACGATAATTAAGATCGTGATCGTGCATTCCTTTTCTTAATTCTCTTTTGAAACGTGCAAAATTTATACGCGTTAATTATACGCGCGCATAATTATATCCACTGCGTAAATAAAATGGCGGGAATAGTGTCAAAGGAGCTTTTATTAATTGTTTGCACGTGCGGCAGTCCGCACATGTAATTATAATGATTACCGTGGAATTATCCTGTTAAATTACCAGCTTGTACGTAACGTAAACACACAAACACACACACGCACGCAACAACGGTTTACACGCAAAAGTTGACTTTTGTGGAAATTCCACCTCTTGTGTTTAAACATTTGTGTGTGCGTGTATCTCTAAAGATTCACGTATAAATAATCCAGTAAATCCAGTAATCTTAGACACTCATGTCTGATGGCATGAGCGCCTTCCTTGTTTTTCTCAAAGAATAAGAAATAATGAAACAATATTTAAAAAAAAAACAAAAAAACAAGTAAAATTTATTTGGTTCAGTGTTGCTTCTCGTTTATTATTATGATCAGTCACAGTTGTGTTTCGAGCGATGCTCATTTGTGCGACGTGTTTCTTCATCCATCTATTTCACAGATCGATACCCTCAGCTGCGGACATTTTACTGCAATTTCTACGAAGGCATTGTCTTTGGCGATCGTCGAAAGGATAGTCATCGCGTTCGAGGATCGCGTCCACGAAAACATTTCACTGCGAAAAAGACCGTGATGCGAGCGCGTTTCGATCTCACGGTTCGATACCTTCGAAGGTATCAATTGCTCGGATTGCAATAACCAATCGCCAGTATCCTCGATCACGTGCCGACCAGATGTATCAGAGCGAAGAAACCCGTCGTGAAATCGGCTTAAGGGTTCAGCTGCAAAGTAACGTCCTCTTGCCTTGGACAATACTTGGCAGAACGAAACTAACCAAACGTGATGCCTAAGCCACAACTGTAACGGCTTCTTATGACCCGTTCGTGCGGAGAACTTTTATCGATTGTTAAAGAGGAAAGTCACACTTTCCTCTTCAACTTATATAATAATAACACAACTGTATTATATGTCTCTCTCGAATCTAGGTGGATAAATGGGAGATCTGTATAGGTGGATAAATGGGAGATCTGTGTGAAATAAAAAATTGAATTTCCGACAATAAAGATGACGGTTTTCGAAGAATTGGTGCTGCAGTTGACAAGAGTGTTGCTCGGGCAAGAAGTCGTTTCTACATTGTCGCAATTTAACGTGGAACGGTGAGTCCGCGAGTGGAAAAGCGTAACAGTCCTTTATTACGGCGTTCAGGCGACCATCGGCGGTATAATTATCGTGTCTCCGGGAAGACACATTGGGAAAACAATGTGTCGGCTTGCATCTGTCGTCGATGGAATGATTACTCGCGAAAGCAAAGAACGGGGATAACTTTCCATTTTTATATCGCGCGTTCTTTACGTGTAGCGATTACTTCCTTTTTGTCCGATTCTTTTTTTTTTCTAGTAGAAGTTGTTGGTTGTGTTTCAGACTTGCGATCGCGATATCTGTAACGAGGACATTTCATCGATCGTCAAAATCCAGTTCGGCGAGTTTTGCGTTGCGTATTTTTATCTTGCGACCACTCTTGATACGATCGACAGATATTACGGATTCGAATTTATAAATAATAAGAAGTTCGATGAGAAGTTAAAACAGCGAGAAAGAGAGAAAAAGAAAAGAGAGAGAGAGAGAGAGAGAGAGAGAGAGAGAGAACGCGCGTTAAGTACATTTCAACAATTAAGTATTCGTATTTCCGCTTTCATGATCGTCTTATTCATGCCTCGCCGATAAATCGCTCGGTCGACGTAGCTCGCGGAGAAAGACTCGCGCGAAGAAAAAACACGTGACGAGAAGAAGCAAAAAAGAGATATGCGAATTGTTACTCACGCGCCGTGATGAATTTCTGCGGTTTGCGTTTAACGCGGTCGTATGTCAAACTGTTCGGAGCGCGCAAAAGGACGCGGGCGGCTTTTCCCGATTGTACATACATACGTTACGCAGCCGCGGTTCCGCTGGTTTAATCTTTTCAGCGTGACGACGTAACGGTACAGTGCGTGCCATCAATGACTACACGGCGCTCCCGTGCGTAATGTTCTCTACGCGCTGTGCGGGATCACGTACATGCGAATTTCGCCGAAACAAACGCGCGCACATGTGCTAACGTTAATTTGCACCAAACGAAATAAAAAAACGCAATTATGGAAATCGCGATTGGCGTGGCGCGGCATAAGCACGTTCGCCAAAAGTGTGTCGGCGGCGTTCGCGTATATCGTTTTGTTCAGTCAAAGAAAAGATTCGTATCGGATTTGTTTACGCTATGTACAAATAAACAATTACACATTCAACAAGACTGTAAACATGTTTTTTTAGGCGATACTTATAGAAAGTAATAAGCAGACGATACAGTCATGCAAAAAGTTTCTGGTCAGGCGACCGGGCTTTCAGCTTTCGATTCGATGAGTTATCGTTGCGAGACGCGAGAAACTCGATCGTTATTTGGTCGCGGGTTATTGCAATTTCTACGAGTATTTGTGGCTGCGAACGGCAGGGTCGAACATTTCACGTCGGTTCTTCTTCGAGTATTCGCTCCGTTAGAGACTAAAAGAATCGCAGCTTCTTTTTATTTTTCTTTCTGTGTAGAAATTGGACTGCTTGCTTGGAATATCTTGCAGTATCTTTACCAAACGAGCCGTCGCCGGGAAAATCTTCCACTAAAGGAGGTGAACGGTATATAAAGATAGATGAGCGCGCGGTTTCTTTTAACGATCGAAATTTTCAAACGAACCACGAAGGAACCGCTCTATTAACTATGCGTCCGTTCATTGTCTCGCGCGACGAAGAAAATCCGAGAAACTTTAGGCGTCCGTTCGTCGCTAACGCGATGAGATGTTTGAGACTAGAGTGCGAGATTTTTTTTTTTTTGCGCCGCGAAGGATGAGTCAAGTGATACACAGAGTGTGTATACATACATACGTGGTGTACGTACATAGCAAACGGTGGAAACACAATTGCGCCGCTTTTTCAATAAGGCGAAACACGATGCATGTAACCCGAGCCGCTTTGTATGCAAATAAAGCGGGCGGTATTTGCGACACAAAGCTGCGCAGCAGCCTAAATATAGAAATCTCACCTGAAAGGAAGAGCCACGCAACATCAAGATATATACACGAAAGTATAATCGTCATTTAACTGCTTCGCTGAGCGGCTGCCATGCCGTATATACCGGAGAACGGAATTGAGAAAAGAACGTGTCCGTGAAAAAAAAAGTCGTTCATATATGGACAAGTTTGATTCTGATAAAAATAATTAAATATAATTATACGTAATTATATCTATGAGATCGAGACGACCTCATATGTAACTGTATATAATTACATTATCTTGTTGCAATTAATAACCAGAGATATAACACTTGTTCGTATATGAGGGACTTTTTTTTCCTGGATCTTTGCTTTCTAGTCATTGTCACTGCGCGCCACACCAATGTGTGTTGCCACCTGCCGCTTGCGATCTTCTTTGATTGTGTCTAACAGAGAAAGAGTAAATTGAAGCGTTTTGTGCCATTTACGCGAACGTGAGAAAATAGAGATTTAATTATGCGAAGGCGAGAAAAATGATACCGCGCGTTTTACATTCCAAACGCGCTCAATGAGTTTAGAAAAGAAAAAAAAATAAGAAACGATTTAAGAAACGATTCTCAAACTTGACGATATTATAATATTAAAGAAAACTGGCGTATAAAGTGCTCGCTTATTTCTCATAAAAATAACGCTCGAGAGAAAGAAATAATCGCGGTGCATTTGTATGCGACACTCGGCTTTCATACAGTTGATGCGCTTCCGTGACGATAAATCTCGGTTGGCACTGAGAACAATCGCGTGCCATTCGAATCACGACACACCATGCGATATACTAAAACGCGATACCCGCTCGTACACATTTTTACAAGAGATATTGTAAAACGACCGACGAATATCTCGATTGGAAATATCTGACGAATTTTTGAATTGACGACTTGTCGGCGTCGTAATTAAAGCAAGACATTTTCATTTCAAACGAGTTCCTCTTCCCCCTCAGAAAACAATTTTGGGATAATGTAAATGTTAATCTGTTATGTGTTGAGATTTCTGCAAGCGGAATAATATAATTTGTAAGAGCAGAGCAAGCATGTGTTTGTCCATATTTGTGTCACTTTCTACATGTATTTATAAAATATCCTCTTTTAACACACAAAAACTTTAACAAACAAACTTAGAAAGTTTTTATATAATTATTTTATTTTGATATTTTTTTTCAGCACAGTAAATTCACAGTTGCGAGACTCTTTCCTGAAAATTGGCGAGATCTCGCGGTGGCGGAATCAATTCCGCCGAGGAAATAGAAATGTACTTCCCGAGTGCAGCGATGCGCGCGAAAAAAAGTCATGTAACAGTATCCGCTGTTACATTGTACCGTACTGAATCTATTATTTTTACGACGCGTCTGTGGAGCTTCTCCTCTCGTAATGCGCGTGGGGAAAGTAACGAATTCGCGGCTTATTCGCGGAAGTATCCGCTTATTAATGACAAAAAAACATATAGACAATATGCATATGATATCAAAATGAAATACATGCAAACGAGAATTTTATGTACAAAATAGTCCAACAGGAACGAGGGAAGTGAGTCAAGAGCATGACCGAGAACAATCGGTTCTCACGTGACCGTCTGACGAAATCACAACCGTTCAAACCGCGCTGCAACGATCAAATCGCGTTTCTTTTCATATGATACTTTCTCTGACGTAATCATTTCCTTGTAACTGTAATAAGTGTGTTTCATAGATTTCCTTCCTGTGACGAGTGTTGACGCATAGGTCGAGGAGCACGTCTCGTCATTACGAGACTTCAGATTTAGTGGCGAGTTATTAGCTTGGCGCAAAAATAATTGCGGCTCTCTTTTGTTATGTATTAAATAAAATTCTTTTTTGCTCATATACAAAACAAATCAAGATTATATATTTAATAATAATATCGTGAGATCGCAGAACTTTTGTCTCTGGACAGAAAAACTTTTAAGTAACATTCGCTTAGCGCGCAAATTATGCGTGTGTGTTTAATTCCACTTTATCCGTCAGAAACATTTTATAATGTAATAGATATTGCATTTTTCATACTTTTGTAGACTTTTCTTTCAATATTTTCTTCTTTATATTAGAATTGCTGGATCACCATAATTACGAGTACCGAACAGGTTTTTTTTTGTTGATGAGGCATGAGAGATATGCAAATTAATTTTCAGAAAATTAAACGATCTTTATCTACTCTGGTGGAACGAAAAGGCAATAATTATATACAGATCCTAATGTATATATATATATACAGCGATGGTTATAAGCCAAACACATACTGCGCCGAGGATATTACTTCCTCGAAAGTTGCTCACATAACTCGCATGTAACAGATATTTGATTAGCCGTGTTACCGGGCGCTATACGCGCGGATATGTATTCGGCGAAGTGCGCGCCGGTTCATTTAATTACGGTATCCCTACGTACCCTACAATCTTGATTGAGCGTGTAATTTCGCGGATGCGCGCGACACACGGTCGTGAAAGCAAGAACGTTTTTGCGCGATTTTGCTTAAATCGCAATTTATTCGCGATACTGTTGGTTTGCAATTACGAGTTGATTAAGAAACGCGTCAAATTATTAAAATTTAAAAAGAACGATCGATGAAACACGGAACACTCTTCGCGCATAACGTATCAATAAACGAGCGTGGGCAAAAGAACCGTAAACAGAATCAGTTGCGAAGAGCGGCCTTGGACGGATCACGTAATAAATGCGCGTGCGATTGATAACAAAGTGATTAGCAGATAAAAACAAAATAAAGCGTACATTGTTGTGGTGGTCACATTTTCGCTCTTTCTGTCTCTTTCTCGTGATTCACGAAACTCGCGTGACCACCGTTCAATATAACTGGTTCTCTATCGTTTTATTACCATCTTCGTCGAACATGTGAACATATCGACTGCGCTATATACGGCAACTTGCCGAGAAAGTTTTCAAGTGCCCTTTGCCGTGAGCGATCTTATGTTCCAAAAAACATGACCGTGACCATACTTTGCGTATTTTCGAGTTCAATGTGAGAGATGCTCGTCTTGCTCCATATAAAACACATTTATATATAACCTCTTGAAATTAATAACCATTATCGTGTGACGAATCACAAAAACACTCTATCACATATTTCACAATAGATAAAACCGCTCGAGTGTTTGTTTTTTTTTTTTTTTTTTCTAGAAAAGAAACGTTTTCTTAGACACTAGTGTTATCGGCGCTACAACAAGTGACTTTTCGTGATTCCTTATCAATTACTCATTATTCGTCATTAACAGCGAAAATAACAGCGATGTCGCATCACTCGTCCGATAACAGAAATTCGGCGTCACAATAAATTCTGGTTTTTGTTCAATTAAACCTCGCGACTTGCAACAAGTCGAAATAGTTGAGGGGGAAAAAACAGATAACGCACTTATACATAATTTATTAGTATAATATGTGCGTGAGTCTCGCGATATAATCAGCATTATTAAAAATAGATGACTTGCGCCCCGTTATAGCGCAATTAATCGAGTAGTCCGATCTTAGTTTGATAACCAATTATTATCCATGAGATATAATGTGCTCGCGGTAGATTTACGCGCTTGTTGAGAATTAAGATGTGGTAATTAACTTTAAGCCCGCACCTCGCGTGATACTTTTCTCGCTTTGCAGTCTTGTTTATTTTGAATTGTGTTGTTGTTGGCAATTTAATATAATATATATAAAGTACTATATTATATGATTTATATTTTTATATAAATGGCACATTTTAATACAAATGTGACATTTCTCTTAAGTTCCGAATATTTAAAGAAAGCATATAGAATTTGAAACAACACGTACGTGTACGCGAAAAAATTTTTTATTCCGATCGATGTAATTTGAGTCTCGAAAATACCGCAAATTTGCTGAATTACATTTGATATTACTCACGTATTCCGACGACGAGGTTTTCCACTAGCAAGCTCGAACCGTTCTGTCAACTACGATGAAGACACAAAAAAGAGAGAACAAGACACGATGCAATGACAGAGTTGCAGATCCGCTCGCGCGTCAATCACAGAAAAACGGTCGCGCGAATCAGCGGGACGAGTCCGATCGACGGCACTCGACAACTGTCTAACCGGCTGGACTACGAGAAGGTGGAACAGTATCAACCGACGTAGAGCACGGCTGCTTGTACGAATGCTTGGCGTCTTGAACGTGACGCCGGTCGTGTTTCGAAGGAAACCGCGCGTTGTATTTGCCCCTCTCCATCGCGCCCCGTCGTAGGTCTTCGTCCGCCGTAATCTTCTCTTCCGGGAGTCGTTCAGTTCTTTCTCATCGCGATCTCCATTGCCGCTTGCGATCGTCGCGCATCGAGTACGATTTTCAATCGATTCGATTCGATTCGCGCACGTCTTCGGAATTAATTTATTCCGTGCTATTTTTCATATCTTTGCCTTTCCTCGATCGAAAAAAAAGTTGCAGATCTCATCTACGTCAAAATTCGTCTTTGTATTTTCTTTGTAATTAATTGCATTTTCTCTTCTCTTCGCTGTTCAGCTGAAACTGCTGTGAAAATAAAAACAAGTCACACGATGATTGAAAGTCACCGATCAGAAGTCGATGCTCGCAACATGTTCGTTCACCGTTAAACAACTGAAAGTGCGAAAAATTGACGTTTATCTCCGAAGAATATCGCAGATGATCGCATACCGTTTCATTAATCATTGATGAAAGTCTTGTTCGACCGATTAGGCATCGTAACGCGTAAGACGATGAAGTCTCGATGTTTCGTTCTCTCACCTCGATATTTCTCCCGTCTTGTGTTCTAGCGCGTACATCGCAGATGCTCGTTAGAATTGCATCTTCAAATTAGCTTTCACCCATCCCTTATTCATTCTAATGTTGACGATCTTTCATCGATCAGCTCGAATCCCGCACAAATCGATTGCAGAGGATTTTTCAACAATAACTCAATCTCAAAGTGGAAATATTTAAGTCGATCGAACTAGGTTGCTGCATCAATCCGCTATTCTATCTTATTTCCCGCTACGCGTTCTCACGACATCCTTTTGATAGACGTTCCGTTTTTTTTCCCTTGTTGTTATCTCTGCTTCAATTTCGAAAAAATTACACGTTCACACGTTAATTGTGCCACGTAATGCGTATAATGGATGTTTACTATTGCGCAACGTCTTTCGGTATAATCGTGGTCTTTGTACACGTAATGAAAAGGTTTTGGAATAGCAGACTTTGCTACTTTCCATGCCGATATTGTGAGAACGAAACAGTGGATACGCGTTGACGATGAGATAATGTGCGAGATTTTTATTTGTAAAATAAATTATAATAATAATTCTTCACTTTTGTTTCGTGTCGTAAATTCGAAATGTCGTTGCGCTGTCAATAAGAAAATCTTATCGGAAATAACGACACGCTGCTGTCACAATAATAATCTCATTATTATTATTCTTATGTATCTTCTTTGAAATCTTTCCGTTCGGTGGCATTTACAATATATAATTTTTAAAGATCGCGCGAAACGGCGGATGTTGCGTTCATGGAAGCGTAGAAGCTCGGCCGATAAGCGAGATAACGTTTCTTCGCAACTCGACGTCACAGTCGGATAAGTCGCGGTTCAACGATGCGTGATAAGTACTCACATGCCACTTTTATTCCTCTCTCTCGTTGACATGAGCCGTGCTCGACGCGTGTACGTAGATAACGATCGTTGCTCGATCATACACATGGGCTAAGCTGCAGAAAGTGACTACTTGGTATTAATGACTTAGCCGCGAGAATCGAACGGTATCGATATCTCGACGCACGCAAGATTGATTCTGATAACGTTCGCAAAACGTTCTAAATGAATAGTATAGGGGTGTAATCAGAGAGAGTATTTTAGTGGAAAAATTTACTACTTCAAGTTTCTACTATTAACGTCATCGTAAAAGCGTATCTTTGCATTATCAAAAAGCTATTGAAGTGAAGAAACGATCATTGATTACAGCTGTACAATACAACAGTATTTGTTTATCAGTTCGAAGAAAAAGAATTCTTCTAGAAATAGAGATCTCGATGCGCTAAATTCGAATCTCGGAATTTCGCTATCAGAATTTCAAGAAATTGAGATAAAATAAAAATTCTAGAAAATGATTACCTTGGCAATATTTTCTTATTTTAAAAATAAACTAAAAATATTAATTTAAATATAAAAATTTTTTTAATATAAATTTTGATTTTTATCTTCTCCATTGTCAATTACAATGTTTGCTGATTAAAATGAGAGGTTTTATTCTTTATTCTGTGATAGTCCAATACATCTTATCTTATCTATATGTATGTCATGCGTCTGTCAGTATATTATGTGAATATTGTTGTAGAAAAAGTTGCTACTTTAACATTTTCATTGTTTAATAACAAAAGAATGTAACAATGACAAGCAAGAACTTATTTTAAAGAGCAAACATATACTTTACGAAAAGAAAATTGAAAATAAAATTTAGTTTATTCATCTTCTTTTATTTAAAGAGTAAACTAAAAATGTTAAATTTGTTGAAAGGTACTAAGACGTTGTAAGGACAAATTTAAAAAAGACAAAAATTAATAATTAAAGATCTTAATGTTTAAAATACCGATATATATTAAATTTTAAATATATGTATTAAATACCAGTATTCTTTTTTAGATATTAAATTAATATAAAAAGTAATTTTATTACTTTCTTTTACGCATTTCTATTATTATAATTAAATATAATATAATAATATAACGTTATAACTTGTTGATGCTATAGAACACTAATCGGCAAATGGTAATACAATTTCCAAAGAAGGAGTTTACATCATCGATATTGCACAAAGTAGATCACCTATTTATATAAATACTAAATTGTCGGATGTCGATGTATATAAAAATATATATTAGATACTAGTTTTTAATAAAAATAAACTTTATTTTGTTCAAATAAATTGCAAGAGTACTAATTCACAAGTACTTTATCATAAAAAAAATATTATATTAATGATACGTATATCGATTTTTCTAAATATTTTGTTAGAAATATTTCGTATTATTTGTATTAGACAGATGGAGCAAGCAGTTCATGAAACAGATGTATGAAACAGAAATCTATCTTATCATTAATCGAGAAATTATATTTCGCACGTATATAGATATGTATCTTGCTGTTTGAATATTATTACAAAAAACTATTAATTATAAAATATACAGTAGTATCTCCGTAAAAGGACATTGTTTATACTTTTATAAGCGGGAGCTGATTTCGGAACTGTTAAAATATCCACACGTGGAACATCATTTTATACAAAACCTCTAAATGATGTTTATTAGACGTCACATGAAGTTATAAACGTCCATTGGACTTATAATAGACATTATGTGGGAAGAGTCTGTAAATAGAGCTGACATATTATAACTGATTTTTTCCTCAGCGCAATCTAAAGCTAGTTTATTTAAAATTACAAACTAAAAATAACATTTTTTTGCGAGGATATACACACACACAGAGAGAGAGAGAGAGAGAGAGAGAGAGTATTAATCTTGATTAATACTGTGTTATAAATGTTTGGATTTTTTAAAGTATCAGTGATAAGAATTTAAAAGATTTCAAATATGTTTGAAAAAATCTCGAGATATGATAGATTATCATAAAAGTTGCTTTGTAACGATACGGTATAGATATCATCGACAGATGTATAACAGACTAAAATGCACTATAGGAAAACATTAATAATATCATAGACTACAAAGATTAGTTTTGCACTCTCTCTCTCTCTCTTCTTTCCTCTAGTTCTATAATGAAACGCGAACTAAATATTACGCAACCGTGTCATTAGACTCGTCCTTGTTATCCCGAGGTGTCATCCACGCTCGGCAAATATATTTAAGTTGAGCAAACGCATATCGTTAAATGCATTCGTTTGATCAAATAATCGCATGATATAACTCGCATCCATTAGCTTTCATTAAATATCATTAATCACGGTTATGAAAGTGACAGCTTCATTTAATAATTATCCGAAGCGGTATTGGGGGGATTGTAGTTTGGTAGTATGGCATGCTTTAAAGCCGGCAAACAACGGACGCCATTGTTCCCGGTATTAGAGATTTACAGCAAAGAAAGTTTGTTTACCCGTGTTATAAGAGCCCGTCCATTGTTCCGTCATTAATTTCAGTAATTATTCTTGAAAAGGTTGATCACTCACTTTATTTCCGCGTGCAATCGAACGTTATTAATAATTGCGACTTGTATTTTACAAGCAAAATATTTCTTGGTATTTCAAATTTTTGATTTCTATCGTCGATAAATTTTGTATATGTACACACTATATACTGGAATATAGCATCGCCGTGCTTATCAATCTCATTAGATACAGACCGCAGTTCTAAAACGAGTTCTTACTTTTGCATTATTTATTGCTTTTTCTAACGAGTTTTAATTAGCCAACGGTGTTACTACGTATTTAAATTCCTGTAAACAAATAACATTTGCAACATTGGTAAACATAATGTCGCAACATTTTATTAAAATCAATAAATTCCACTTGTTTTAATTTTATAAATAGATTTCAGAGTGTGACTATGACACAAAGACAAAAATGTTTAATTATGTTAAACTGTTTAAATATATTGATTGTTTTTGATACATGAGAATAATATAATGCTATAAAAGACAAAGAGAGAGAGACAGCATATTTGTCGTATGTTTATTTCAAGCACATTACTGTTACATACTAGTTACCCAATACAGTATGTAATTCGCTATTTATAAATCACTCTTGTTATTTTTAATTTGTTCGTTGTAACGTTAAAGAATTTTTTCTTTCGCGTGGAATTGAAAACCTTGGTTTTAACTTGTCTATGTATCGATGGCGTTGCGACCAGGCAAACATCTGTCTTTTGTTTGACTTCTGCTGTGGTCATCATAGATAAGATTGGAGAAGCGCAGCCATCTGCTGTGAAAATCAATTCTTTCTAGAAACCTGCTAATACGCGCGTAATATACTTGTATATTACGTTGTGTCAGGAAAATGTAGAAAAAAATAAAAACGGGTAATATTACTTATACCTTTACGTTTATCGGATTAAAAATAACACTTTTTTATTGTCTTATTTGTCTTATCTATCGTTCGAATTGTTTCTGAGCGATAATTTTAGACGGAGGTTTTTGCATATCTCTTTCTTTGTCTTTTTTTCTTTCTCTCACATTGAAATCACGGCGCATCATTCTGGCCGATTATTCATGATGCAAATCGCCGGTCTTTCTCGTACAGTTCGCAATCGTTTCGTCACAACGATACATCGAAGTTCATTGATCCCGCGAGTAAATTTAACTTAGGCCAGCAGCATTTAATTTCTCAGCTGGAGGTCAGTCTGTCTTTTTACGAATTCACATTGCGGGATGCAATAAGTCGACCACCCGCGGATTCGGCCGATCTGTACAAAGCGGGAAGTCCTCCTCCTGCTCGAATGTGCCGAGTCGAGTTCATCAATGATTGTCACCGCTAGACGTCGTTCGTTTCTATTTTTTTTTTTTTTTTGTTTCGTCGCGTTTAACGAATTGCCCGTCGTCGTGGTGATGTCGATTGGTACAAATACGTTTTTCCCAGAAAACGATGAGTCGTAAGTCGACATTAATTCGACATTGTACGTACATGTGTGTGTGTGTGTTCTTTCGTAATGAAATAATTTACACGACGCGTCCACCGCTCAGGCGCCGTCCATTGGTTCGAATAAGCTACGTGACACAGGACAATTTCAGGACGGTTTACCCTAAGGGCTTCTCAACTACGACGTCCCAGGGTTGGATCATCGGGGGGTAAATTAAAACGAAGACTTATGGAAATGCAAACATTCGTGCCGCCAATAAAGTTTCTCCTCTCCGTCAAAGACCTAAACCTTAAGGGTTACGAGTTAACGTCGATCAATGAAGTTGCGAGTCAAATTGCCGAGTTAATTGCATCTTTCCGTTCGAGGTGCGCCTGTTACGTTCGAGAATATCACCGATGACCGTTGTCAAATTAAATTGCACGGCAACGTCTTTGTTCAGTTTATTATTCAGCAGTTGGAATAGAAGTATCTATTGCCGTTGGACGGAAAAATGGCAATTTTACCCAATCGGAAATCTCTTGGTGTTTTATTGTTTTCGTAGCATCGCCTAAGATTTGAGAAAACCTAACTTCGAGAAAATCAGAGAAAAATTCTACGTGACAATAATAGCGTAATTCTTCAACTCGTCATCTTCAATCATACGCCAACGTGCGATTGTTTCGAGAACTCTCGTGGTTGCTCGAGGTTTGTGCTCGTTGGCCGGACGTGTCCTCGTTGAAGACCAAGGAAGAAAATAATTGGACATAAATCCACCCCGGTGGCCGATTCGAGGTGGTCATTATGCGGGTTGGAGCGTACCTTGGCTCGAGTGCAACGCAAATATAGGCTACCACTTCGTACGCGCGCGCACACACACAACCATACACGCTAAATATTACGTGAAATATACGAGAGACGATAAGTAGAGGCCGTGATAAGTATTGAATAATACAAAGACGATTTTTCTTATGTAATTGTTGATGTCCAGCGTGAAGAAAACTGTTGAAGATAAATTATTATTGCCTCGCCTGTCTTCTATTAATGTAAACAAATTAAAATGTTCTCACACTTGCATACGCAAGTTACTTCGAACTGATATGTAATATATATATATAAAAGAAACTTACAGAAAATTTCGAGATTTTCCCTAACAAATAGAAAACCTCGATATATCGAAAAAATTACTAAAACACATTTTTGCATCATTAAATATATTTAGAGTTTTATTTCTGTATACAACATGTGCAGGGATTTCAAAGCGGAATTTGTATTGAATATCATAATCCCGCATACTTTTCCAATTTTGCAGCTTTTAAATCGGCCAACAGTAACGTGTATCCGAACGGTTCTTTGATCTCATCATCTGTGATTTGTTCATAATGTCCGATTCGAAACATATATTGTATTCAACGGCACGCTATTGGACGGATGTGACAAATAAAGAATATACACGACGAAGCGATATATATTCGCGAAATATTTATCTCGTACACACCGGAATAGCAAAGAGGTTTACCGACTTCTATAGAACGGAAAACATTCATACACGCGCATTCTGTGTGTGCGTTTGGGAAATATATATCGGATGAAAATAAAAATAATTTCGTGTCGCGCGCGAAAATTCAGCGAAAACCACCCCCATATACGCTCTCGTTTTTTAATTAGCGGTGCGTTTTTTTTTTGTTTACGTTTTTAATCTGAATATATTTCGGGCGTATCTCTCGTACATTATGCGAATATTCTTCAATTTTTGCCCATCACGTCGGATTACGACGAGAGATTGTGTAAAGGGGGACGACGCTTTCTAGCGCGCGAGATAATATTTTCATCGAAACTACTTGGAGCGTTCCTCCCCCGCATGAGGGAGAGCGAACTCGTCGCGGAACGTTTTCCTTGTTAGGAAGCGATGATTTCCACGCTTTGATCTAAACTGACACGTGCAGGATGCTTGTTCGCCTCTGACGTAAGTCCAAACTCATTGAACGCGCTTTCGGTCTTGTGATCCCTGATTCCCCCTAACATTTCTCCGTCAATAAATAAAAACCACAAAGCGCTCCGCAACGAGAGCACCGCCGTATCTTTTCTGTCGAATCCCTCAGCGCAGAGAAGATCTCTCGTTTTCTCGATTCATTCTGATGTATTTCTGTCCTCATCTTTAAGCGCGGCACAGATATACAAGCACCTCCGGTGTCAATTTTTAAGACACTGGCACTATTAAATCGCGCTCATATATAGGTATGATTATTGATTATTAATTTATGAGAACAAAAGAACAAAATTAATTAATCAAAGAAGAGATTTTAGAAACATTGTTTCGTAATTTACGACATTATTAATAATTTAACAAAGTATATTTCTCGAATCTCGAAATGAATACTATGCTTGAAACAATACGAACGATTATAATTTCGAGACAAAAGAAAAATGTACGTATGTGCGAGATTTTTTGTTTTTTGTTCTAATCATTTGCCCAAACATCCCCGAGAGTGAATATAACTGCAAATCCTCCAATCACCCTTGAAGTACGCTCGCTTTATCTCTAACGTTGCATCGTCAGCGACGTAACCTCCCCTGTCGGCAGCTCGTTTTCACGATTCAACCTTTCGCCTTTTTACCTCTTATCCCCTTCTCTCTTTCATTCTCTCTCTTTCTCTCTCTCTCTCTCTCTCTCTCTCTCTCTCTTTTTCTCCCCTCCCGCTGCTCCCTCTCTGTGATTTTGCTATTCGTGTTCACTATCGCAATATCACGTGTTTGTCGCCGATCGAACATCTGCATTATCAGCGACGACATCTCCGCGCTCGTCGTCGGGAACGGGGTGTTCGTTAAATCGGAACACATTGTCCCGACAAATCACGATACGATATGAAGGAGCGAGCACCTTCTCGTTTCCCTTTCGATTTTTCCGCTACTTTTCGTCCTCGTCAAATCGTATTTCTATTCTTATGTTACTTGTTACCGAGGGTTTTGTGCCTGTAATCTCTTAAATCGTTTGTTCTTTTATATATTCGACTCGAACTAAGGAGTGGGGAGGAGAGGAAAGGGGAGAGTACACCGCGCGATAAATGATCTCTGCCACATGTATTTTCGTACAGAGAGCGAAATCACTATAACGATATTGCCAACTCAATCAAGCGGATTATTACGAGCAGTACCGTGTGTGCACATCGTGCTACATTATGTAACACGCTTATGTACCCTCCACACGTGTGCGCAAGAAACTAGTTTACTTATCGCTCCGTATTTCCAATTGTTTTCGTTGACGATAACCTCCTCCGATTGGAAATTACCATTGTGACGTTATATAAATAACATTTCTATTAGAATTACGTTACGCAAATCGTCAAAATCGTTGCGTTTACAACCTTGCACGAACTTTTTTTTATTGGCTTTCTGTCGCAAACAATTTTCAAATAACGATGTTACGACAAATGTTTTCTACGTTTTGTTTTTCTTTTTTTGCATCATCAATAGAAACGATCGCAAAACGTAAAGCAGCTTTAATCGGTGGAACATGGATGCGTACTGGTTAGCATAATGATCCGGACTCTAACTGACGCGCGAACCGCGCGCGTGTATTCGGCTCACGAGCCAATGCATATTTATATATTTCAGAGTTACACGGTACGATAGACGTTATTAATACATAATAATCCTGTTAAATGTAACGTTAAATACTATTAGCGTTGGCAAAACCGTACAGCGGAAGCCGCGCGCCGTTCTTGCTCAACGAGAGAGAGAGCGATTTGCTGCACGCGTCGAAATCCGTTCAGCAGGACGAATGGAAAGTTTTCATCGGTTTGCTACGCGCTCGTAATAATCCCGGTCTGCTTAGGGTTCTGTGTTCCTTTTAATGGATAATGACGATGGGCAATCTAATTGTCAAATACGTTATAAAAAAATTAATATTAAGCTGTTTGCAAGTCAATCGCACTTTATATTTAACTTGAGCGGAATTGAGAATCCGTGCGTGTGTGTAATTGACTTGTTTTGACGTATCTATTGTCCTTAACTTTTTTTTTTTTTTTTCATTTTTGCAGAGCTACTCTCTTCCTGTATTGATTTAACGAATGTTAAACTCTTCGTGAAACCGAATAAAATTTTGTGTTTGGTTAAAATAAAAATCATAGTTTGCAATGTTTGAATCGGAATATAAAATCGCTCGTGGAAACTATGTTTATTAATTTTATGTGTAGTTGGAAATATTCGCTTTCGCGTTACATATAAAAAAAATTACACACACACACATGGAAAATATATCGACAGCAAAATAATATAAACCGTATCGTATCGTCGTTTCTACCGAAATATTTGCAAAGTGTGAGATACAACTCTCGCAGACAAAATTGATAAAAGTTATCGGACTTATTTTCATGCGCGCGCGTGCGCGCGACACACGTTTATCCTTCTTTATCGAGATTTATAGAGGCAATTGATCCGTTGCAGAAAAAAAAAAATGCATTTTCGATTTACGAAAGGTAGGTGTCGCACGAATTGCGCGGGCGCAACGAGCCGCGCTTTAAAGTATCGTTTGTCGAGCCATTAGAGTCACGCGCGCGGCGCGGGACTATCGTTTCTCTAGTTTAATCTACCGTAGAATTTTATAACGGGGAAAACTCCCGATTTGCCTTTGGGCGCGTTCTGCTTCGAGAACTTTTTTTCCCCGCTTCTCTTTTCCCATTCCATTTCGGATTAGATCATCGTTCTCTATGCGCAGCGAGTAATTTGCAAGATACGTTAATTTAGCTGATCATTCGAGTGATAAAATTATCCAGTCGTCGCTCGTGCTTGTATCGGGCGCGCAACCCTTTCAATGATGAAATGTTTCACTATGGATTTAACCTGTAGGTGCTCGGCCGCACGTAATTTGCCACGGGATTTATCATGGCGCAATTTCAAGCTATGAGCGATATTGCGAATTGATGAAATGTGTCGTTATGGATGTTTGCTTTCCGCTCCTCGCGCACAAACGACTCACGAAATATTTTTCGTGTGTGCGCGAAATGCATTACGAAATTTTGATGTACATTGCATCCTTGTTATCGCGAAATTGATTTCCGTCTATCGCGCATAAACGCAGAATGGATATATATATATATATATATATATATATATATCTATTCTGAATATATATATATATAGAATCACAATAGAACTTTTATTATTGAAAACATTGATTAAATTATATCACGCGATATGCGCAGTAATTTGTATCGTATTAACGTAGTTAAGAGATTCAAAATCTGTCGATGCCACATTTTTTTATCTGTATAAGCTACTTTGAAATACACGCAGCAAAGAGAACGAATATAACAAACGCAACAAATCCCGACATCCGTAAGCTCTGCTTAAGATACATTCTGCAATTTTTACAACAAATAAATGTAATAAAGCATCGCTGTTCGATTGGGAAATTCTAGACTCTCGCAGAGGGGCAGGTCTCGAAGACGAAGTGGAGCGAAGCGAGAAAGAAGGAGAGGAGCGTCCGGAATGAATATTTTTGATGCGACGCGGCAGCCTCTGCCAGATTTGCATAATTTCCAAATCTGCTCTCCGCACGAAAGCGACGTGACTTGACGCGAGAAGCACACGTGTATGTGCGAACACACACGATACACTCGTAACGGTGTCGCCGAGGAGACGTTTCTTGTCACGTGCCAAACATTCCGGCTGTGCTTTTTCGTTGCGAAAAATTTAATTAAATCGCGTAAAATTTATTCGCACGGAGACAGAGCGCCGCCAACAAGCGTATTTTTCTTAACGTAATATCGAATCAATTTCTAATGTATTCCGCATTAATGCACGAAATTTCTTTTGAGACGCAAAACCCCGTAAATCTTCACTTGAAATTTCATAAGCATCGACACTTATTTATTCATCGGGCAACATTCTTTGGCGGTGAATTATCGTGGCGCCTTTCGCCACCGTAATAGTCAAATATGCTCGCGCCTGAAAGGCTCATCTGCCTTGTCGAGCTGTCCTTTAACGGGGAGGGAGAAGGGACCGCGGGAAGATATTGCGGCTTAAACTGCTGGAAAATTGTCCAAACGGCCGTGCCGCATAATTTCGACGTGACTTAACGGCACTTGACTTAACGTCAACCGGGCCCGTTAAAGCCGCTCCATCGACGACGCTTCTTGCGCTATAGTAGTACGTATGTACAGAGTCCTGGCGGTGCGCGCTGTGCGTCACCGCGCTCAGTATTCCTCCCCCTTCCCCTTGCCCTGCTCCCCGATGTCAAAGGATTTTACGTGGAAGTGACATGGCTGTCGACGTCGTTGTCCGTTATGATCGTTTCCTGGTAACGAATTAATTTGCACACAGCGCGTTAGAATATGCAGATCACTGTTTGGCATAATAAATGGACGGGGGTTAGCGCGGCTTCACGGGGTTAGGAGTTGATCTCGTGGACACGACAGAATGATACCGAAATTGCTATTAATATTCATGCGCGCGGCGCGGGAACGTGGAAAAGTGCTGAAAAGATAATCGCGCGGCGCCTTCTGCCAGACAAATTGGAATTTCTTTCCATCGCCTCGGCGACGTAAGCTAGTTTAGTTGTAAATTATCGACGGATTGAACCCCACACAAATATAATGTATAATTTACATTCTATGTATTCCGCATATACGACTTGTATATATATATATATCTAACATTCGAATAAGTTTTATATTCAGCGATAACACATTTCTTCGGTATTTTTGACTTCGATATAATTAAAAATCCGTCAGTTTTTTCTAACCTCGCGCGGTTTTACCACCACGCTGTTATTCCGCTTTTATTCGTGAGTTACCCTCTGGCAAATGGCCGCTTTCCCCACTCGGTCATCATTTTTTAGCGTAAGAAACTATAGCATTTTCGTTGTCAGATGTACAAGAGTCTGTAGATTGAACGCGTCTTAATGAAAAACGTTGCTTTTTGGATTTTAGACACGTTGAAAGGTGAGGCGACGAAGTGAGTTTTTTATCTGCAATCTCGCTGGTTGGCGCTACAATTTTGATCGAAAAGAAATTTTATATTTCATGATTGTGTGTAACCGCCGAGTGACGTGATTGTTGCCCCGGATACGAGATTGTGCCACATGTTTTACTGTTTCAGTGTATAAATACAGATTACACACACGCACACATACACGCACACATATATTTTAGTTAAATGAAAAGTAATTCCTTCTTTATCTCGCAAAAATATCATTGCACGCACGAAACTTATCGATGACTTGATATCTAGCGTTTTTGATAACAAAATCACATTTTGAAGATACTTCATCAATAATTTGCGCCGAAATCTTAAATACTGTATCGAAATATTTCTGCGTGCCGACTAGTCGTAATGAAGCAAATTTACTCGAATAAAAAAGTCTCGTTGTCGTTTGCGGAAAATCAGTGTCTCGTGGCAGGCTGAAAACGAGTTCGAAAACGCGGAAGCGGAAACGCAAATCAGTTCTTTCGCGTGCCGTTTCGAGCACACGCACCACCACCGCCGCCCGTGCTACGCCGCGCCGCCGTTCTAATGAAAATTAGCGATAATTGGTCGGAAAATGAACATTTGTGGTGGATTAAAAGGGGAGCCCGCGAAACACACACAGACGGCACACCGGCCCCGCGCTCCTCGCGTTTCTGCGGTGTCATAAAACCGGTTCGCGGTCTGTAATTTGTAATGAATACGGCTCTAACTAGCACACCCTCCGTCACCCCTGGTCCCGCCATCGATGCACCCGCGCCGGTGATGAATCGGGTGACGACTCCCGGCGCGCCCGTGGTCGTGCATATAAGGTGAACCGATTAAACGGAACACGATAAAATAAGCTTCATTTTCCGTGACCAACAGCGCTGCTATTCTCTTGGTATAAATAATTCAAAAAACCATGCACAATGTATCATCACAATTCTTTTTGTTCGCTGAATATTTTAGAGTGCGTGTCAACAAAGGTTCAGCGGTTTTCTATAAAAAAAAAAAATATATTCAAAAACTATAAAAATATTATAAAAATTAAAGACACAAAAATGGATCGACACATCAGACGTGTGTTTTCTATTAGACGCTGGTGCGTTCGTGAGTGAATTTTGCATCTTTTCTTTCGAACATATTTGCGCGAATTTACAAACTCGAATATATTCCCACTTATTTTTCAGAACTTTTCTGATTACCACCGGCCCACCCTATGAATGGACACTCGTATACAAAGGTGTATACGCGCGTCGTCCTCTCCACACGCTATATATCTACCATAAATCGTGCGACAGAGCCGTGATGCCTATTCATCGTGCACTCGAGTAGGTCCGAGCACGAGCCTGACCCAGTAATTGGATTATTATTTCGCCAACGGTAAGTGCGGTAATGAAGTCTGTTTCGGGAAAAGGAATCATTCCGAACTGCCGTGGTTTTAATACAGAGCAACTTCTCGCACTCATTCTGCGCTCTTTTTGAGATAAAATTCTGTAAACTAACTATTCGAATAGAAAATTGCAGCAACTTGTCTTTTGTGATTTTCTTGACAAGCTTTTATTTTCTCTTCTTATTCTTTTTTTTTTTTTTACATCATAAGTATAATAGCACATGTTTCGAATTGTGTATGCGTTTATAATTTTGCGGCACAGATAGAATCTACTGTGACAAAAAAAAAACATCAGAAACCTTAATGTTCTTGTTTCGTTTTGCACGCACGTGATTCGTGATCACGCATGCGGATACGCGTATAAACTTCTGTTTGCTCTGCTAAATTGTACAACAGATGGACTCGACCATGATTCGTGTCCATTCATCGGGCGCGCTCCGTCATCGAATCACTTTTCGCACGATCCTAATCTCGAAATTGCATTATTATTATTATTATTATTATTATCTTACGAAATGTGCGACGACACTCGATAGTCTCGGTGTCGTGTGACGCGTCGCATCTTTTTCCATTAGTCGTGATAGGAGACGGAGATAAGGTTTCGCCTCTTCCTGGTTGAACACTGTGAACAAGCTGTATGCCCGGCTTGCGTGAGAAAACTGAGATTTTCCGTGTATCACATGCGCACAAGGAGACCGTCGGCGAACATAATTGGCGGAGATGCTATTTTAGTTGCTCAGCTTCACTCCTCGAAGGCACCTCTCTCGCGTATTGTTCGAGTTTCGCGCTAGCTAAACTATCAACGGAACGTAACGTTTTCTCTCTATTTCATAGAAAAGAGTAAGATTCAAAGAGTTGTAGAATTTTTAAAGCACTTATACTCTCTTGGCAATTTTGTTAACATTTAAAAACAATACACAGAATTCACAATCAATCGGAAGAGAATACGCAGTTGGCGCTTACAACCATTTTTTTTCCCTTTTGGAAGAAATCGATAAGAAATCAGAGCTCGTATTTTCTACTCGGGAGGGAGATCATCGGGTGTGTTTTCGAAATCCTCTACCAAGTCCACCCGAAGGCAGTGGCAACATCTTTTCATCCCCTTCCTTTCGCGCGCGCTACGTTACGACAGTAGAACGGGAGTAGATGGGAGGGAGGGAGAGGTTGGTTCCCTTCTTCCTCTGTCGCTTTTTCCCCCTCCTTTGCGGCGGATCGAGCCGATATACCGAACATATAGGTGTCTCGTCACCGTATCACCTATCCACCCTACCCTCTGCTAGAGGGCGCTCATGGATGGCGTTGGTGGCTCGGGTGGTGCGAGGGGGAAGGCGGTTGGCGGCAAGGGGACGACAGGAGTGAACGACAGGATAGTCGAAGGGAGCCGGAGGGATCGGTTGTGGCGCGGGTAGAAGGCAGGGGGTGCGCGTGCGCCTCATCGCGAGCAAGCCGGGGGCCACTCCCGATCGTCGACGACCGTCCCACACGATTCTCGAAGCGATCCCACCACCGTGTCAGTCTACCGTCGGCATTCGCATAGTCAACAACCCCTAGTAGTCCTCCGAGAGAGAGCAACCCTCCGTAGCCACGAAGTTACGCGTGTCTCCGATCAGGATTTTAGGTCACTCTAAATCTGGGAGAGAGGGTTAGAGCTGCGAGCGGGAAGAATAACGGGAGTTCTTCAGAGGACTTCTTGGAATTACACGCACGTTGACCAGCGTGGCTCCCGCGTTTCCGCTCGGTGACACCGGCGTGGAATCATCTGTTGCGGATGAGAAAGACACGAGACACACGGGGTCACCACGCAGCAACGCGGCTTCGGAAAAGGATTCGGTTTCCCTGTCGTCTTCAAAGGATTTTTTGGGTAAAAAAAAAAAAAAAAACAAAAACCAAAGATGTCGTAGATCCTCTTAAAAATGTCTTTAGCTGGTCACGCAACATCGTTGTGCTCCAGTTTTTCGGAAGTTTTCAAACTAAGCGCCTAGAGCGCACACAACAGAGAGTAACTGTATATATATATATAAAAAAAAAAAAGAAAGTTTAGTTTTCGGTTTGGCTGTAAGTTTGTTAAATTGCATTCGCGAATAACCGTTTTCTGTTTCGGATATAATACATTTTCGAAATTATTCGAATCATGTAACACGCGACTGTGTTGAATCTTCTCGAGTTCTTTCTCCGATAATCTTGAGACAATTTTCGCGCGTTGAACGATCAAGTTTCCGCTAAGTGACATTCGCGTAAAATCATTCGCTGGAAGTAATAGGAAACGAGATCGGGTCACCTTGCTGCAACGCAATCGTAGTTGAGTTTCCTTTTATTTAGTTGAAAATTTTAAGGGCTCAAGACGGGCAGGAAAAGTTTCCACGGTCAAGTTTCCGTTAGGTGACACCTGCTGCGAAGAATCATTCGCACGAAGTAAGAAACGAAAAAGAAGTTGGCGTTTTTTTTTTTTTCTTTTCAGTAAGTTGTTATCGCGCGCGCGTGTTACAGGTGTTAACTTCGTCTTTCTTTGTTATACTCGAAATACAATCAAAGTAATATTTGTAGGTCGGCGATCTTTATGTAAGTCGCATTTTCTTCTGTGCGATTTCTTCGTACCTCAATCTCGTCGCTTTGTTGTTTGAAGTTTTTTATCTCGTAGCGTTACACACATTTGTAACTTTGTCGTCAGATGTATGACGAATCCAGCTTGTAACAAGAGCAAAAGATAATCTCCAGTTTCAATTTGCTAAAGTAAACTGACACATGAAACAATTTCTATATCGCACACGTACTCCAAGTTTTTTTCGAAGCTGTTTTCGTCAGAAGTAATGTAAATCTTTGCTCTGCTTCAGATCTCTCTTGTACAAACTTCCAATGTATTTTTGTCCGACGTAACATGCGTGGCGTGCATTAATTAAAATTCTTTGTCTGTGTGTGTGTGTGCGTGTGTGTGTGTGTGTGGGTGACCGAGTTTCCAACATTGTCGCAACTCGCACTCGTTACTCATTTCCACAGCGATGTCTCGTTTGTCTTCGAATGACCCAACGTTGACGATGGCACCTGTCCGTGTGTCATGCGGGTGCATAACACGTCACGTGGGCAGGCTAGTTGTCGGTGCCGTAGATAGATTGCACGTGACAGCTCGGCTTTCTGACGATCAGCATTGAGCGAAAAGTGGGGTCATCGTGCTTTAAACCGCGCGCCGTGGAACCGTCGTGGCACGTCCTGTCCTCGGTCGGTCGCGATCACAATCAAAATCCATCCGGCTCCCCGAAGTCGACTGAAGCCCGCCGCGCCATGGCAGTCTGACCATCGAGGTAAGTCTACTACTTAAGTACTTTACGCGCGCTCTCGTACTAGCTTCGAGGCCGAGATTTTTTACTTTTCGAGCGACTAACGTGTGTTGTGTTACTCGCGTTATTAATATATAAAATATCTAATATCTTGGTCGATTCTGTAATTATTTATTGTAGGAACTTTGTGTTAAAGTAACAAGTTTGTTAAATGAATTATATGCTACTTTGAAGATTCGAGAAAACGTTAATTTCGCGAATTGTGCGAAATTGAATGAAATTAAGGTGCATTATGGAAGAACGAATTTTCTTAGTTTTGTTTGCTTAATTTTGCGAGCTTTCAATTCCCTTTAACAAAAGTTAATAGAAACATCTCCTTTTGTCGTGTAATACGAGTACTTTTTTGTGCAATATGGCATAAAATGTACGATGAGTGTAAGCGCTATAGACGATGTGTTTAAAAATTTAGCTTGTGTTAAAATTAGATCAAATTTATTTCATTACTTTTTATCGACTCGCATAACCGAGCAAGTCGGTAAAATAAAAGAGAGGGAGAAAGTATGACATCGAGATTACAGAAATGAAAATATTTTCCATAACGCGAACGATTTAATGTCGTCACGAGAGCGTTGTCTCCGCTCACAAGTCCAACGCGATGTTTTCGCGATACGCACATCAATAGACATGTAACATTGAGATTATTTCATGTATCTACGACGAAATATCCCTCATAACATTTATTAGCATTGTGTAACTTTTTTAATCGAGCCATGCGGCATGCTCATAAATCGGTCCGATGATTAAACTTGAATCTCTTTTCGGAATTAGAGAGCCCGCGGCTTAAGCAACTTTATGATCGCTCGGAAGATAGGGCAATGTTTGTGATCGAAAGTTTCAATTAGAACTTGGGAGCACTTTTAAAAGTTTCTGAAAATCGCGTCCCCTCGCGCAGGATTAGGTGCGTGTCTAGACTCTCTGATAATCACTGCCGCGAGATACGACTGAAAAAAAAAAAAAAAAAGGAGATATGGACAAGACCTCGTCGCGATTTTAGATTTTAATCCGAAAAAACTCACTCTTTTGTCGTAAACATACAGAAAATATATTGATAACACGCAAATCGCAGCAAACGTGGGGATGATATTTCGCGAAATTTATTTTTCCGTGTCGTTTCGTTGATTTATCCTGTCTCTACAAAGTTAACATATATTGATATTCCCATTGTTCTCTATTCCGTGAGTTCTCATCCGGAAAAAAAAAAAACAAACTTGTCTTTCGAATGATATTTGCACGAGCGTTAAAAAATTCGTTTCGTTTGCGCGGTAGTTTTGCGCATCGATGAAAAGCGACAATGTTGATGACGAAGTCGACTGATTTAGTCAAAACTTTCGACTTGACGCGTTTCTTTACACTCCTCCGGGATTTCTCAATCCCTTTCTCTGACACATTCAAGATTCGATAGAAACTTCTTTGTCACTCGCTTAATGACCGAGTAACAGCGCGTGACATGAGGGTTGGAAGTCGCGTGTAAAATGATATTCGCATGTTGCGCATATTTCAATCGTATTCTTAACTCATGAGAACCATAATTATTCACTAAGATATTGTTGCAATAATATACTGTTGTTGCTAATTTAACAATGTTCTTCACATTTGTTTGATAATATTTGTTCAATAGTACTCTTTATCATTGATAATCATGCAAGTGAGAAATAATGTAGTTTATATCGCTAATGTATGTTTATTTATTTTCAACAATTGTTCACAAATGTTATTTTTCATTTGCATAGACTCGCAGAGAAACAATCGATGTTCGGAAACGACAAAAAAGTTTGAATACGAAAAGTTTGCACGCTCGCAAGTTACTCTTTAGGACCGAAGGACGTCATCACTTAAATGTCACGGTTCTAAAGACGGTTTGTCTCTCCCGGCTAAGAACTTCCCGTTGAAGGTGTATTTTATTTTGTCGCGTGTCATTCGAACCGCTCTGAGCCATTAGCCGCGCGGATAGTTTAACTCGCAGAACGAAGGCAGGTTTACCTTTCCTCTCGACGTACCTGATTGTAAACCCAACTTCCTTGAGTGCTTCCTGAATAGCTGCGGACACCTCTCCTCCCCCTATCCTTCTTTTTTTGCTTCTTCATTAACGAGTCTATCTTATATATGTCCCGGGTTTAGTGTTTCAGCTGAAACCGATTTTTATTGCGCCTCTTGTCTTTTCCCGTTTTTTTATTTTTTTTTATTTTTTATTATTATTCAGATTTCTATTGGTACGCACGCGCACACAGTGTAGAAATAACAATAAAATATTAATTACAACGTGATAAAATACCAAACACGAGTAGTATCGCGTGTCGGATGTATAGCAAATGTCATAAATTTGTAATGATAAAAATACATACAATATTGCTGAAATACGGAATTTCAAATTACAACGTTTTCAACGGCATGTTTATATTAAGATTTCAATAATATTATCGCATTAATCTATATCAGATATATCAAAACCGAAGTTCGCGTGGATCGCGCTATTGAAAAGAACGGCAAGGGAATCGAAAGTCTCTTTCCGAGTGAGTGGGAATCCGTAAGTTAAAAACAATAATAGCAGCGTCGATTGTCGTCAGTTGCTGCTTCTCACGTTGGAATATCTGCGATGAGGATCTTTTTGGCAGTGGAGATTAAAGAAAATCGATAGCTTCTCGGAAACGAGGGGATGGGAAAGCCGCAGGTGTTGCGGTGAGCCAGGTAAGCCTCTACGTAATTTCTGGTAGTGAGAGGATAGAGAAGAAAGGACAGAGAGAGAAAGAGAAGGAGAGACGGGATAGAGATAACGCAATGTTTATCGGATAGAGCTGCGATAAAACCGGAAGTAGTTCGGTTTCGAGATAGGAGACCGATGCAATAACCAACTAGGTTTAAAAAAGTACGTATAGATCATATCGAACATATGTGTGTTTCACAGAAAATTATGTTTTTTATTTTATATTAAAAAAAATCGCAATTTTCAAGAAATTTCATACTTTTTCTATAAATGTTTTTTGAACTCGCAGAGTTTTTTTTTTATCCGAAGAAATATTTATCACTCGATCTCATTGGTTCATTCGACCGCAGTGTTCGATAATATCTACACCTCTCACGTATAGACACGAAATTATTATTAATAAACACATAATTCGCTCGTGACGATACGGGAGATAAAAGTTTTTCCGATACGAGGTATATCCCTCCTATACTTGATTCACCGTGTAATCTGCGTGCATATGTGTGTGTTTTTTTTTTTTTTTTTTTTTTTTTACTACGACGCCGCGGTACCGGTATCTCGCGCAAACTAAATAACGAAATTTGCAATTTATTTATCAGTGCTTGCTGTGCGACCGGCTGGAGTGCATCAATGAACGATTTTGCGTAAATATATCGCTTGCACACGGCGATACACTCAATTATACGTCGAGCTTTTATTAGCGATCGCAAATATCATCAACCGGAAAGCGATCCGCGAGAAAAAAAAAAGAAAAAAATTACGCGCGGCATAGCCGACTTGAATTTTTCAATAACTGGCATATCGGCGGCGTGTCGGAAGAAACTTTACGCGCCGCGCCGCGCCGCGTCGTTCGATTGACCGAGCATTAAATAATATCGCGCTTTTCCAGGAGCGCAAAGCTTTATTGCTCAAGCTGCTTTCTGATCCCCGCTGTGAAATTGCTTTACGTCTACTCCAATGGGTCTGAAGGCTTTTGAGATTTTTGTTGCTTTATGTTCCGACACGCTCCACGTAACCGTGACGTCGCTATCCTTCGCTCGTCACCCTGCAGGCGTAGATAAAACATTTTCCGGATGTCAAACCGATAAATAGATATTTTATTACACACAGTTTCTTTATTGATCGAGAAAGATGCCGTTTCTGGCGCGCTCTTAAGTTTCGCCATGTTACAATATATAATATACATATAGTATATATATATATGTATCAACTCTTCGGCCGGTTGTGCGCGAAGCTTCTTTAATTGTAAGCGTAATAACGACGGATTCTTATTACGCAATCTCATCGTTATCGTTATTACTTGTCGATGCGCTGATAACGTAAAATTCACGAAAGAGAACGGATCGCGTTGTCGCGATCGCTGGAGCGGCGTTTGATGTAAACGCCGCGTATATCTCAAAGCTATATAAAAGGGAGAGATATAATTAAAGATAATTAGATTCTATTTAATTGGCTTCTTTGAAATGTACTGTAAATTTTTGTTGACGAAATTGTTTTTCGCCGCGTATCGTCATTTTGCAGCTTTATTAGCCAGTATCTTCGCTTTTTGTAGCGTGTCAGTCCGTGTATTTTTTTTTTTTTTTTTTTTTTTTTTTTTATAATTATTGTACATATTTCGCGTGCAAACATTCCACACGTATTTCGACATGTTTGAAAAAGTCACGCTACTCTGGTTGCCTTAATTTAATAAAAACAAGTAAATTGGTGTAATTTGCTCGAGAACGTCGGAAATGCATGCGCCGCGGCGAATTAACATGAATTGAAAAAAAAAAAAAAAAACGTTACGACGACATTCACAATAAACGTAGTTCGATTGCGTCGAGAGCGAACGGTCTTTTTTCGCGTTTTGATAAAGGAAATCGTATACGCGCGCGTTTTTTCGTTTTGGAATTGGACCTTAATGCACCACGGAGAATATGAGCGTAAAACGGGCGGGGGAAACAATGGGGTACACATCTCCTCGGGAAAACGATATGCCGCACCTTAGCGGGTTCATCGATCAATTCGATACGCTTCCAGTTGTGCATAATATATAACGTGTGCTGCAGCTGGATCTTATTTGTGCATTTGTTTTTCTCTTCCGTATCCGCCATTCCGGCTATCAAACGTATAAAGCGGAGAGATTCTTGTTACACAAAAAAAAAGACACAATCCGCACTTATCTAAGTTTTAAATAGTAAATTCTTTTTGCCTTCGTTTTTCAATACCAAACGTGATATGTGATAAATTAACTCTGTTAGTTATCGCATCGGCCGAGTGAACGAACAACGTATTGACTACAACAGGACCGAAAGTGTAAGTGTTAATGTTCTCGACGCTCTCTGACCGCGTTAAATTACAACGTGAGATATCATCAAAGTGCCAAAATTCGAATATAATTGACACTCGCTTTACACAGACGAGTGCGCAGACGACAAGGGCGGCTCGAGCGTATGTGTGTGTGCGCACGTTGCTTCCTTGTCTACACAAATATTTGGCAAAGAGACCTATTCGCGTGCAGTTACACGCCATGTCTGTGCACGGTGTTACATGTGTATTACGAGCGCAAGAACAACTCGCGAGCGCAACTCTCTCGGCAGCAACTCAAGCCGCAACGTTGTGTTTGTCCGTGGTGGAGAGTGTGCGTGTGTGTGGCGGCCGCACCGACTACATCAGTCTCTGCTACGAATATATATATACGTATATATATATATATATATATGTATATATATATATATATAACTGACAGAGCACGTATAAACCCCGTTTGTCGCTTTAACAATTAGCTTAATTGTTTATGCGGCCGAGAACGCGTCAGCGCCGCCGGCGCAATGTTGTTTCGCCGCGCTATGCAGTTGTCTCGCGACGAGAATTGACTAACCAGGTTTTCTTCGAGATTTTAGAAAAAAAAATTACCTTCGATTCCGCGCTAATAATTTTCTCTGTTCGCGTTTCGAATACTCGTTTGCAGGAGAAGAAGTTTGATAAAAAAATATATATATATACACGGTACATCTTCTTACCGGCGCGAACAGTAAGTCATTTTTCGCGTATTGGTCGCGCCGGAAAAAAAATATCGCGCTGTTTGTATTACACGCAGAGAACATCCTGCCTAATGTAAACGAATCGAAACGCGCGATAAATCCAATAAATCAATTTTCACTCGTTACCAAACCAAATCTTGTTTCGAAGTAACTTTTTTTTTCACATCGGTCGATGTAGACACACATATACCTATGTCGTCTATATCTCTCCGCGTGCGCGGTACCGAACCGACAAGGATAACTGGGAATAACGAGGCCAAACTGACACTAAATTTTTTAAATAGTTCGCGCACTTGTATGTAGAGCGCGTGTCTCTTTTTATCAGAATAAAAAAAAATTTTTTTTTTTTCACTACAATTTATTGTTTCCGTTGCGCAATATTGTTGTAGGATGTATCGCACGGACCGGCAAATCTCTGAGTCGTCGATAAAATCTCGCGTATTGCGCGCTTATTTACGTCGCACTACGTCGATGACGTATTAGTTGGTTCTCTCATAAAAGTATTTATGTGACATCGTGTTCTTTGCTGTTTCTCGTTTGCTTATCGCGCGCGACCACTTTATTCCGCCGTAATTGCATTTTTCGTATCAATTAATTCTCTTATTATCTTCCGACGCGGGTATATTCAAAGGCCGGGCGCCGAATGTTTTTACGCATACCCCTTAACAAAGTTACATCGCGACCGAGTTGAGCTCCTTTAACGAGTTCATTCTGGGAACGAATTAATAGGTGTTATCCCCTTGATAGAATTGAAGTAACGAGATTAAAAGTAAAGGGCCTTTCCTGGAAGAAATTTTGTCTCTTGTCGCTTGACACCGTATTAAAATACGATGGCTATGTCACAGACGAGGTGATTAACCGTAAAAAGTGATGTGAACAAAATTAATATACGCTTTGGATGTGTAATAATAAATTATCATCGTTTTTTTGCTTAGTAATTTACAGTTTATTCACTTTGTAAATTTTTGCAGAGAACAAAATATACACACACATATATATATATATGTGTATATTTTTTATTAAATTTTTTATTAAGTATATATGTGTATATTGTATATATGTATATATATATATACATTTGCAATTCTCATAATTGTATATTAATCCGATGGGGGAAAGAGAGAAAGAGAGAGAAGATGATTTTCTCTCGCCGGAGATTGAATAATCGCGTGACCTGAATGAATAATAAAATATTTAATCGCATGACGTGCCGCGCCATTTTATTTCATCGGGCCAGTATGTCATCCTTCGTGGTTAGTGTTCGGAAGGAAGGATAGAGAGAGAGAGAGAGAGAGAGAGAGAGTGCCGAGGTGGCGCGCACCTGCTTTCCAAGTAACTCGGAATTAGGATTAAAGGTGGCCAAAAATTAAATCCTTATCTCGGCGGAGCCGACAAGCAAGACGGCGGCGCGAAAGGGGTGCGGGCGGTTAACGGGGAAAGGAGTCTTAGAGGGAGGCTACCGTAGCTCTGCAAGCTCGAAACCGGAGGGGGTGACTCTTAATCTGGCGCCAGCGCTGCAATTTCTTCCCATTAGCGGGCTCCTTCGCGATTAAACATTTGCATAATCTTGGGGCGCTTGTTATAATTCGGAGGCATAATATATATTTAAGAGCAGAACGTGAACACACCAACAATGCGCGCAGGTATTTTTGCCGCCTGGAACTTCTCTGCCGTCGGAATCCGCTTGGTAGTTTTTACCTGTTTTTTCATTTGAGTTTATCAGCTTTGTACGTAATTGATCCTATAACGTCTGTTTTATATATGAAATAATTTATCACGCTTGAGAGAAAAGATTCTATATTTCTCTCTCTGTGTGTGTGTGTGTAAAGTCTTTCATTAAAATATAAATTATGCATCGGGAGTTTCCGACGTATTGCCATATGTGATGCACGAATAAGTAATTGATCGACGTCGTAAGTAATTGATCAGTTCGTAAATTTGTGTTTACTTTTGTCCATTAAATCGTTACAGATTTATTAATAACAATGCTAGCGTGATTGTGTAATAGCAAATACTTGCTCCTCTCTTAGCGTAGCGTATTAATTGCAATATCCAACTATTCATCGTGTGGCACCACCGATGGTTTCTCAACTCAAGTTTCTGTTACGCGGATTACCGCGAAATATTGGTGAGAATTAATGAGAATTGTAGTTTGCATATCTCGAGTAATATCGCTACGTAATGCACCTGCACGACAGAACTATTACATCAACCATTGCCGTAACTGAGGACCGGTCGACACAGTAAATCCATTTAATAAGAGTTGAATATGAAAACATACTACGCAGGTATGTACACACATGTCTGTTAAAAGTTCAGTTTAAACGGTTTTAAACGGTTATCTTGGGACTATACGCGCGATTAAACTCGGTTGGATTTAAAAAACTCTGTGTGTAATCGGTATTATACCATGAGTATAGATTTAGCTTATTTTAAAAAACTAACACAGACGAAGAGAGAGAGAGAGAGAGAGAGAGAGAGAGAGAGAGAGAGAGAGAAATAAAGTTCGTCTGATAAACAGAAACTCGCGAAATGTGATTTTCGCGTTACGAAAAATAAAACGTTAATTATACCGGCATATAATTACGTTACGTTCGACTTGTCTCTCTCTCGAAACGGCTGCGGTGATTCGCACTCTCACGGTGACGAAAAGTAATTTGGGATATTGATCGTTCGCGGTTGATGGTTTCGTGTTCCTGGTATATAAAGGGAAGCCGCTGTACGATGGTACGAAAAGAGGGGGAAGCTTGAGAACCCCTGTTTGCTCACCTCGCTATGAAATTGGTTGGGACCACTTTGACGCGTCGATGAGCTCCTATATACCTCTCTCTCCTAGTGCTCTCAAAACTTCTCTTACCAATCCAACTGTACTTTCGTGCACGCGCTTTCTATATATGCGTACGTGTGTGTGTGTGTGTGTGTGTATTTGCGCGCGCGCGTATTATGTGCGGTGTGTTCCCCGTGCGGGAAGTTCGCGTTGCTGCAAAATGTGATATCACCCGCACCGTTTATCGCACGAGAATGTGTGCGCGCGCGGAAACGTATGTGGCACATGAAATCGCCGGCTGTATTTAACACTGAAACAGATTTCCCTAATCGTCCGCTATTTCTCTAACCGCGATAATACACCTGGAGCAATGTGCGCAATGCTTTCCCAGCGACATTTCGTGGTTCCGAGTGCTAGATTTTTCGACCGAATTGATCGCCGGAATGCGTTTGCAGTTTATTTGCAGTTTCGAAACGAGATTTCATTTACTTGCCTCGATTATGCAGCCGCGACGAAATTACTCAACTGTAGAAACTCGGATTTAAAGATTTTCTATGTCGTAAAAATGTTTTAAAATATATTTTGTTTTATAAGCAAACAAAAATTCAACAAACCGCGTTTAAATGATTTGCTAAACACACACACACACACCGCCGTGAATGATCTCGCAATAATTCGCTGCGTATTCTCTGAAAGCTGTGACTTTGTCGATTGTTGATTGAAACACACCTGGCCGTATTAGCGTCTGCGCTATATCATAGCTCGGAATTAATTATCCGGGATTACTTTGTGCGGCTATTAGGGCATCCGAGTAGGTAAAGCGCAAAGAGGCAAACCAATATCCGGCTCCCGGCTTTGTGAAATCATTCTGTTGGTATTCTGTTTGTAGGACTTTGGTCGAAGGATTGATTTGCATCATCGAACAATATTACCGGTATAGTTTTGGAAAATTAATTGGTACATATTGAAAACTAGAAAAGTAACGACCAATCAGTAATTTCTGTTCCCTCTATTCCTCTTCTCTTTCTCTCTCTCCCTCTCTCTCTCTCTCTCGCTATCCTATCTATCTATCTACCTATCTACCTATCTATCTATCTATCTCTTTATCGAGGTGTGATGAGTTTCCGGCGCGGAGGTTACCTGGTCCTGCAAATTCCGGAATTAACGACTCGCGTATTGATCGCTGCCAAGATGGTATAATGGATTACGTTTTAAAAAGGATATAATACGCGACTACGTGTACTTGAAGTAATAAATTTTCTTGCAAATATGAAATGTATCCGACTCGAGTGTACCAATCGAACATTTTTCTCCAAGTTTCGTGAATTACACACACACACACATACAGAAGCAACATACTCCGCATGTATAGCTCAGCAAACAATTGAAAGAAAAAAATCTACGCGAAATATATTATTCCGTATCACGCTATTTGCAAAGACGTAGGTAGAGTGCTCATTAGTGGGTTATAATGTGTACGTAAACGCATCGTCTCTTTCGTGCGGTTTTTGTGTAAAAAGCGTGTGTATGCTCGGTGCGGCAAATATTAATTTCCTCGTTCGCCGAGTTTAAGGGTTGAAGTAATCTTCGTTAACCTGATTTTCTGAGGAAAAACTAAGTCGAACGAAAAGAACGATCGTCTCGGTTTTTCGACTAAGCGGGGAGAAACTTGGCATGAATGGGACTTGGAATTCGGCGCGGCTCTCGGTGAGCCCCCGGCTTGTGTTCCCAGCTTAACAGAGATTTCGCGCGAGTGTTCGGAAAGCGTGTTAAATGCTGGGTGTTTCTGGGAGCGTGGAAGCGAATAGGATATATTTGTGGGCGAGTGAAAAGAGCGAGAAAAGTCAGAGGTTAGATGGTGCAGCGTGAGGAAAGGGAAAAAGATGTATATATAAATATGTGTGTGTACACGTGCGTGCGTGTATGTGTGCGTGTATGTATATATAGAGAAAAGAGAAACGAAGAAACAGCAGCGGCGAAATGGCTTGGATTTTACGGATTTTCGGATTTTACACCTTTTGAGCATTGCTCTGGCATGCTTCAGCTTGGCGCATTAAGCCCAAGGTACCCGATGTACGCGGTTGTAGTAGTGGTACGCTACACATGTCCTGCGGGAACTTCCTTACTGCCGAAAGTCCTTTCAGGGCGAAAGGCGATTTGTGAGTCGATTCTCGTCGAGTACACACACGTTTCGTCAACACCATCCGTTTTGGCGTTTCCGCGCGATGTTTTCGCGCGCGGTGACGCGCCGCGTATCGAGAGACTTGATCAATTTATCACGTTCGCCGATTATATACGACGCAACCGAATCTCGAATTATCGAGTCGATTTTGATCTCTGATATTAGTGCGCTCTCAGCTGTTGGTGAAAAAAAAAAAAAAAAAAACTAATATTCCCTCGGTAAATCGGCATCCAGACGGTAGCGATTAATAACCGACTTCGTAAACTCGCGACGATTCGTTTCCCTTGAAAAGTTTCGTAATTACCGATAATCTTGAACAGGTCTCAAACGATCAGCAGCAATCCCGGCTGGCAAAAAAAAGAGATGGTGCGAAAGAAGAAAGATTTCTTCCTGTCCGTTGGGGGCGAGAAAGCGCGCGCCGAGATAAAAGACTTTACCGGGCGATTAATAAATCGAGTGTCTAATTGAACGAACACTCTTCTCGCGATCGGAAGATTCAATTTGGTGTGTCGCCCGTGAGTTATTCCTCTTTTTACGTTTGTTATTTCAGAAATAAGTAGGACGCAGTAGGCGGGCGAAAGAAAATTCATGTTGAGAATAAACGCGCAAAATAAAAAAAAAATAAAAAATAAAAAACTAGCAATTGTTTGAGAGGAGAATTAAAATGATGGTGTTAAAATTGACAGAACTTGGAGTGTTTGTGACATGCGTGAATAGCGCGAGAAGTAGATTTACGTTATCAAACGATCGCGCGGCGGAAGGATAATGAAAGTCATTACACGATAGTCGGGACACAATGTCACGTTGAAGAAAGCCAGTGCGATGGAAACGGGCTTAAGGGAATAAGGAAGGTAGCACCATCCACGGAAGGAGGCGAGTGGAAAGTACAAAATAAGTAAGGGACACACACAAGAACGTGGCTATACCAGGACCTCCTCGTCGTCGAGGGACGGGGAAGGAAGGGAAAGCGTGGAACTAAGGGAATTGGAACAGATTTACTTGGCTTTCGGCCTTCCCATTCCCTCCACGTGTAAGGGATCGACCGTCGCGTCGTCGACGTTCTCGTCCTGACTCGTCTCGTGGGGAGTGCGATCCGAAGTCGAGGGTGAAAAAAGGGGACCAGGCACTTTTTTCGGTAGAACGTTTTCTGATTGCGCGCGTGTTTTTTTATTTGCTCTCACATTAAAAAAAAAATCACATGTATTTATATTTGCATTTTTTCAACAATATCTTTTGAAATCTTGTTACGTCAAAGAGACAGAGTTTTGTTTTTACTTGTTTCAAAAATATTGAGATCTGAAGATGATGTTGAGGGAAACATGTATGTCTCTTTTATTCTTGACATTTCAATGAAATTTCAATTTGCTGAAATTTTTCAATGAAATTCAATTTGTCAAGTTTGCTCGATAAGACAATATATAAAATTAGATTTTTAAAGATGCAAAACTACATACGTTAGTAAGATATCTTTTATATATTGTTATTATTTATAAAAGAGATTTATATATCTATTTATCTCTGAATCAATCTATTATTAATCGTCTTTATAGACTCGCGCACAATCGTCACAAGCGGACGATCATTACGAGCGACACAAAGCTGCACCCGCGTACATATTTCATAAGGTTCACGAGACACTCCCGGTACTATATATACGGGCCTTGTTATTTAACGGTTGGTGGTAGGGGGTTCCCCTCCGCGTTATATGGCGAATCCTCCACAACCTCAAACATCTGTGCCGCCTCACTTGAAACCACCATCATCATCGCTAGTATTCGTACGCGCGCGCGCGGACAGGTATGTGTTTATTAAATTTAGAATTAGGTGAGAGCCGGCTGGCGGCTCGAATTCCGTCGTTCTCTAGAAACCGCTTGCAGCGAATCAGCATTGTCCGTTGTCAGTTTGGTCGTGTACGTGCACTTATGCGCTCGGCGACCACATAAAGAAGATTCGTGACGGTGTTATATACGTGCGAACACATTTTCTCTCCTTCTCGAGCCTTTTCTTTTCTTATCTATTTATTTATTTTTTTTTATTCGATATTATCGAGTGAATTATATTGTGGACGATCACGAGGAAGAAAGAGAGGAGGACAAGATATAAGATTTTGTAATACATGAAACGAGAACACATTTTCACGTCGAATATGTGTTTTTGTTTTCTATAATTGTTTTATTGCGCTTCGTAAGCAGCTTGCGTGTCGCTGAAATATTAAAATGCAAGAACAAAAAAATACTTTCCGCGCGCGTTCGCGGTTCCCGCAAAATTCTTGTCTCGGTTAAAGAGCGACGTGCGATATTCGTAGTCTCTATACGCGAAAAGAAAGTCACGAGTAGGAGGATAAACTCCGCTCTATCTGGCGCCGTTTTAACCTCGAAATAAGCGGAGCCGTTTTGTTTCAACGAGCACTCGCGTCGGAAAGTTTTAACGATACTCGTTCATTGCTACGGGCAGCCGTTTTCCCGTGTGGAAAAGTGTCGCTCCCGTAAATTTCAGAAAAATCTCGACTGGGAAATTTCGGTGTAAGAGTAATTAACGGGGAACGGACATCCCTGCTTTCGCGGGGATTTACTTTGTTCGCTCCGCTCTCGCTTTCCGCTTTGTTCGCCTCGTCGCTCCGCGCGCCGCGCGCGCGTGTCTGCTTGAACATAAAAAATAGAAGAACTCAAAAAATTATACTACACAATGGGAAAGAGAATGATCAGATACAAAATCTAAAGGCAGAAATTTAATATTATTTGCCATTTTTTTTTTTTTTTTCAGCGTGTATCGTCGATACATGGGCGGCATTTCTAATTAGACATTGAGCAAAGGATGCGACAAACTAAAGAAGCGAGAAACCGTCTCCGCGGACGTGCGAATTAACTTAACCCTTGTGCTTCCTTGTGCTATTTCTGCGCCTTTTTTTCCTCTCTTGCCTCTTACGCTCGCTTCTTACGTCGACGCCGTGGAAGCAGTCTCTTTCATCTCAGCTCTGTCAGCTTCGTCTTCTGTCGGCTGCGCTTTGCCTTCTGCTTCCTACCGGGGTATAAAGTTGCGTGGCGGTTGCTTGTATTCCCGCGGCTTTTCAAATTATATGTTCAACTTATTTTCCCGCTCTCGTCTTGCCCCGGGGATTTTCCGGTAGGTTGCGGGGCCAGGAGAAAAAGATTCCACCCCGAGGATCTCACAGTGTATCGGAGGGTGAGCGAGTTCTCTCTCATCCTTCTCTTCGTCAAAGGTATACGAGGACTTTATTAAGCGCCGAAAGAGGCGCATGATTCGATTCGATTTCTGCGCGACGCAGCCAATTTCTTTCAGGGGCGATTATTTGATATTTTTCCCAGCGAGAGAATACCACGGAGAATAACAATCTACTCACGGAAAGACATTCTACAAGAGAACGCCACAAGACGTTGCAGTTCTTCACTTGATTTTTAATATTTGTATCATAATTTTCTTGAACAGAGATTTTAATCGAGAAAGACAAGTCTTTTTCTCGAATTTAGAAATTTATTTCTAATAACACACACTTTTCATATTTGTTTCCCGGCGGTCGGATATGTTTTTTGTGCGTTGTTATACTTTTCAATCTATTTGTAGGGAATGTACGTGTATGTACAAAAATTGCCAGAGATTAAACATTCAAATATTTATTAAATATATTTCGCACACCTACGTTTGAATCTTGTTTGCAAGATGTATTTTTGTTTGTTCTGTATATTTATTGTTTTTCGATAGTTCAAAGGTTTTGGGGGAAATTTGTTGCTTAGTTTCGCGTTACGTTCGTCGTTACCAAAGAGGATTAACGGACCGGCTGGTCGCGCACGGCAGTGTTTCACTGTCCGTCGGAAAATTATCTTGACTGGACTTTGTTAGTCGTGTCATGACACGGTATCGACGACAGGTTTGTCCGGAGGTCCTTCGCGGAGGGATTAAATCGATAGCGGCCAACGCGAAAGCGCGCATACATTGTCGCGATAACGGGAAACTCGAAACTGCCTCCCATCGAATGGACCTCTATCTACTGTGCCAGCCTTCGCCGTAAACCACAGCGGTGTGGTGCATTTAATTCTCCCGTGCTTGAAAACGTACGACGACGTTTCTCCCGAACTACCCTCCCGCTCATCCTACGAGAGATCGTTCGTCCTCTCTCTCGCGCGCGTTCCTTTTTTACTCCTTCTTTAATGGGCACTTTTCGCTCTGCTCGTATAAACGTTAGAACCGTCTACATTGAAAACGCGTCTTCACGCACGTTTACCAAGAAGCACAAAAGATTCAAAGAATAACGCGATAATTGATAATTCTATCTTATCTATGTCTATGGCGAGCGCGCTGTGCTGTGATTGTAAAAATAGTTTTCAAGGTTCGTAGACTAATATTTTTCGTCAGACGAGAGAAAGAGAAAGAGAAATAGAGAATCGAGGAAACATCGTCGCTCGGCTTATGTTTAGCGAAGAATGAAGGAAAGAATAGAAAGTGGCAAAGAAAACGCGTTAAAACCATCGTTCCTTTACCAGTGGCACTAAAAACGGAACCCTCTTTCGTTCTTCCGTCGTACAGTTTTGCGGCCTGTTTAACGCTGGCACTGCGTTATGTTTAACGTTTACGAGAGCGCGACCCGGTACAGGAGGGCTTTAAATCAACGGATATTTTATATATATATATATTTATTTTTATTTATAATATGTCATTTATGAGAAAAAGAGGTGAGAGAAGAGAAGAGAGAAAGAGGAACATGGAAAAACTGTTTCATTCTCATTACTTATTTCACGACGATATTGTTTTCCTTCGACACGAAACGGGAACAGGAGTTAGCGTTCCCGACGATTTTATCTCGAACGAATCTTTCGAAATAAATTATAGCGCCTCGACACTTATTGCTTCTGCTAATTAAAGTATTTTAAAATTGTATCGAGATAACAAGCGTAACCACACGCTGAGAGGTTAATATCGACAGTGGAATTAATCGCGAACCATCGAACCGTTTAAAAAGACGTCAGCAAGCATATCGTTCAACTTAATTTAATTTGGCGCGCGTTCAGAAATACGCAGGCACGCTTTGTCGGCGCTTTGCGGCGTGATCGATTAGATCGTCACGCGAGAGAATCCGAATTGGCCGTTGAATTCTTCGCTCGCTCGCGCCGTCGTTCCCCCCTCCCTCCCCGAACACGTTCTGCCTGTTGAGTCGCAATGCACGATCGCGCAAAAGAGATTTAATTAATACAATTGACCCGAGAGCGGTCGCTCTCTTGCTGGTCGCCTTGCAATTTGAATTCCTCTTTCGGAATGCGCACTACCGAAGCGCGAAGTCGACAAAGCTGGGTGTCATCATCGTCCTCGGCGTCGGTCGTCAGGATTAAACGCATTTTCTAAATTCCGTAACTCGCGACGAACTCGTAAAATCGCCGTTTGACGTTGCGCTTCCGCGGACGACTTTCTCCCGATCATCGAGACGTCCGAATTTTATCTGCTAAGTTTCCGAAAGGAAAGGAGAAAATCTATGGTATATTTTTATTACTACTTTTCCAGATATGAAACACACATCCAAAAATACGCAAATATAAAGAAAATTTTAAAAATGTAGACGTGCTGAAATAATAGAAATAAAACAAACAAAAAGATCACGGTCGCTCGTCGAGAGAAAGTCATTGATTGGAGTTGTCAGCTGTTTGAATCGTCGCACGAGCGTCAAATGTTTTTTATATACATCGCGATTAAATACAGCGTCTCGTTTCGCCGCTTAAGGGTAACTTCAGTTTTGTGAGTTTTCTTTAAAAATTTTAACGATTTCTTTTACCGCGACGAGACAAACGCGTTTCACGCGATCAGTGTTACGCATACTTCGTTTTCGTGTCTCCGTTCGAACACTTTGTGTTTTCTAGCTCCGAGGAACCGGCATTTATTTTTACATATTTATCTTAATCTATCTTACATTTTACACACACAAAAATAAGATTAAAACTCATCAATCACCATGTCCAAAATATTACTTTAATGCAAATAAACAAATAAAATTTTAATTGAGCAAACGCACACACTGTGTACTCTGCGTTTACAGTTTACTGTTGAAACGATCGTTTTGGTTTATACAATATTATATATTTAGTGTCGAGGTCTCCCGCCACATCTCTCTCTCTCTCTCTCTCTCTCTCTCTCTCTCTCTCTCTCTCTCTCTTTCTCTCTCTCTTTTGATTCTACCGCTAATAATCTGACACGCGTTTCACATCGCCGGCGTAATCAAATGCGCGACTGAACATATACGGGGACGAAAATATTTTGACATGATTGGCGGCTCACGAACGTGTAACGCACGTGAGCGAAATCAAACGTGCGTTCCAGTTACGATACAAAATCGATGGACACCTGAAGTGCGCTCAGAAATTCACGCACGCATCTACGCACGGATCCCGTAATTAAACCTGTCATTTCATTGAGACGCAGCAGAAAGAGAGAGAGAGAGAGAGAGAGAGAAGAGAGAGGAGAGTGGAAAGTGGAGAAAGAGCGTAACCAGCGTACTTGTCGCTTTACGTAAACAGTTTAGAAACGACATTTTTGTCCCTCGGGATTGCGCGCGCGCGCCCTTCTCCCTTTTTTCACACCCCTTCGCCCTAATAATGCTCGTGTCACCGCCAGGCGCATTAACGTGCGCTTTCTCTTAAACAATACTCCGCGAAAGAGAAGAAAATGCATGCGTCAGTCTGTTCAAACAAACCGTCGTCGGTTCACGCTACCTTAATTAATAATATGGGTTTTGTAAAAATTTCATCGTTAGAAATTGCAACGAGCGCCACTTTGTCACGAATTTACATGCGATCGGTTAATTTTCTCCGAAAGAGGAACGAATTTCTACAAAAGGGAACGAGCACATTTTACCCCCTGAGATTTTCATTTTACACGATAGAGAAAAGCTCGCTATCGACTTTCGCGTTGAATACATCGGAATTTTCTATGAACAGAATTAAAGGAATAAAGGGTTTATCTGCGCGCGATCCGTAAAGATTTAATTAATATCGGATCAAATTAACAATTTTATTCGATATTATCGAGCGTTTCAATTGTACGATCGCAGAGATATTGCTATTATTTTTTCCGTTGAAAACGAGAGATGCATTATATTTTGCCGATTCTTTTTCTTACATTCGGAAATTTGTTTCTCTTCCACCATCGTGCACGAGAGACGTTTCTCGAGAAATAAACCGTGTAACCAAATTGAATTGTAACGAATAGATTACTCTAACCGTACCAAATCCGCGATATATTAAATATATTTACGATAACGTTTTTGTTGATTGAATACCAAATAGAAACTTTGCACGAATGTTTGTTTGAATTATAATGCTTAATGTGATGAGGCAAAAAAATTATCTAATCACGATTTTCTCGCGAACAGGAGAACAGAGTATCCGGTCAAACGTCTCTATGATATAAGTTAGTACGAGAGTGTCTTCATTTTCAATTTTCATAATACCCACACACATCGCCCGATTTGTTTCGAACAAGCACAGAAACCTGGTCCGTACACGTCATACATGTGTATTATAATATATATATATATATATATATGTACATATAGTTTATATACATATATATATAGATATAAACGTTGATAGGCGGAACGATATGATCGAAAAGGGTGATGCGCATGGTATGAAGAGGGTGCAGGAAGACTATAACGGGGTATAGAGAAGAAGAGGACGAGGTAGATATCAATCATAGAAGGCTCAGGCCTGTCAGGCCACACTGACTGCGCGCACGACGATAAAGACACCGAAATCGAGCGACGCAGGCTCTGTTCTTGCTCTCGCCCTTTAAACTTTTAAAGAGAAACAAGTTGTAACGGGAGAGAGATCGCTTTTTTTATCATTATTATTACACAACAGCGCGACATTGTCGCGACATGTGTATAAGCGAAACACACATACGAACCGAAATAATTTCACGACCGTCATTATATTAGGACACGTACATATGTCGTCGCGTCTAAAAGTCTAAAATCAAATATAGGTGGTACGCAATATACCATGAGCGCGTCACAAAAATCGATTCACGTTTAATGTAATAAAGAAATGCGTTTCGCGTCCGATTCTCTCTATTCGATTCACTTTTGCAATTTTCGCCGGTAATTTGCCGAGTTTCGGATTTACGAGTTCGATTTCGCGAATGATTTAGCGCAAACTTCGCTCCGCTCGGGCGGTCGTGTATCATATTTACCGAGTTTACAAGCCGCGCGAGTTTACCCGCGCGGCGAATGTTTTATAAAGCGCGGTTTTGCGCGCGCGGTGTTTTTCACGGTGTGCATTCTCGGGTCTTCGCATGAACTTCGGACAGGCCGAGGAGAAGCTCCGAAGGAGGACAGAATGGAAAACAATAACTTTTTCATTTACCGTGAGCGAGGCATTACCGCGATATAAGCGCGCGCGGTTGCACGATAAAACTAAGGCGACGTCGTTGTCGACGACGAGCTCGTCGCGTGTCGTACGCGTCTCGTATTACCCGTCTTCCTTCAGCGCGGGAAGAAGGTAACCGTGATATCGAGTGTGTTATTGCACACACATACACACTCACACATACCTATCTATACCGCACATATCAAGATTACCGTTTCCTCGTTCTGTTGCAGAAAACTTCGAGATGCAACTCGATAGATGGGAGAAGAGGTCGACGACAACTCAGAAAATCCGTTGCGTCCCGGTGTAGCCTCGGCTGATCATGGTGTTTCTCTCTCCGTACTCCTCCTCGCGGGTAAGTTTTTACATGCACAGTTGATTGCTCGCGCACGCGAACTTGATATAACAGCATAAAAGAGAAAACTACTATCCGGTCGGAGTTTTGCATATTTTAAAAGGCACACATCTACTTGCGTCTCTTAATCGAGATTAGTCTCGATACATGTTTAAAAATTTAAGTTGCGCGAGAATCGAGTTTACAATTTTTGAAATTGCGAAATTCTCTTACCGAGAACAATTTTACTCTTCTTGCATTAATACGCATTTCACAGTATATTTCTGTTACATTCACGTTCCGTCATATGGCAATAATTGTCTGTCAAGTGGTAATATAGCGTAACCTAGATTCGCACTCATCCTCTCGCAATATAATTTCCGCGGTAAAGCGCGCGCGCGCTTGTGTGTGTGTGTGTGTGTGTGTGTATGTGTGTGTTGGTGTACGGGGTGTGCCCGCGTTTACCGCGAGGCGAAGCACGGAAGCTTCGTAAAAAATCGATTGTTATTAATTAAAGCCCTTAATTGGAACGTAAAAAGCAATTGCGAAAGTGTATTCCGTGCGATAACATCGTCGAGAGCGAGAAGGGACGAGCTGCAATCGAGAATCGTCGTCTCAAACGAGAGACGTTATTTTTCTTACTGGATTACATCGAAAAGATAAAGCGAAACCCACTCGTTTTAATTGATGAGCGTTGTGAAACGCCGCGACGGTAACCCGCGGCGACGTAAACGCGCGCGCGTCTCCGATACCGATCTAACAAACTTCCGATCCACCCAGTAGATCGGCATGTACGATGTAGGCGCGCAATATCCGACCTACCTGTCGGTCATCAACGTCTTTCTACGATTTATCGTGACGTTACACGCGAGTCTTTCCGCCTACACCCTTTTGCTCTTCCGCCGGAAAACTTTTTCAATTCGTGCAGGTTTCGTCTATTAGCGCTGCGCGCGAATTTGCATGGGCTATTAATCCTACTTCAGACCTTTTTCTCGCGCGTAAATAGCATCCGCCGGAAAGACGGACGCCTCGCATCGGGTGTGAATGCCGCGCGTGACAACTCAACCGGTTCTACCGGTTCTCACTTCTCGTGTATGTGTGTGTGTGTGTGTTTTTCACACTGCGTTTACTTCGATTGCATTTTAACTTCGACATTTGCTCTCGTTTCTTCTTTGTATTTATATTGACAAAATGTGTCTAAGAAAAACTATCGTTTTATGCCGTCGCCGTACATCGTCGTCGTCGTCGTCGTCGTCGTCGTCGTAATAAGAGTTAACGATTAATTAGGGCAGAATATTGCGACGGGCGTACATTTTACGACCTGGCGTCATGTTGTTGCTCGTTTGCAACGAGCGTTTTATCCGCATATATTATCGCGCCACAGGTACGATTTTTAGATACGAAAGCAGCTATGTGTTTAGAACGAACAATAGTGCAGAACAGACGGACATCGTTGACGAGAAAATATTTTATTTATGACGCGTACATTTTCATCGGAATGTAAATATTTTATAAGAAAAAAACAGAAGAATGAAAGAATGTAAAGGTAAGAATGTAAAGGTAGGGGAACAACATTATGTTCAATTAGCGCTAATATTTTTGTCAATAAAGTAACGCGTCGTTTATGTTGCAAGTCGTTTGTCGCTTGCATTACTATTGAAAATAATCTCGTGCGTTTTTCAATGAGAAACAAAAGAATCGCAATTTATATATCGTGCAATTTGAAGTAAGTAAACAGCGCTGACTCTCTCTCTCTCTCTCTCTCTGAAATCAATTTTATCCGCGAGACGTAATTTCTCTTCCTGCAAGGAGTCAATTCCCTGATTCGCCGCATTTATTAAGCAGACATACATTAATATATGCCACGTGAGCCGCAGTTTGCTATGCACTAAAGAACGAATCTTTATAGAGTTATATTACAAAATATAAATAAAAAGAATAAAGTCAATAGAATAGTGTTTATTTTTTCACAGTTTAACAATATGTTTGAATTTTTATGACAACGATGATCATTGCTTACTTAATTGTGCCTGGTACAGCGATGCGATATCACGCATAAAAACTAATTTATTGTAATATAAATTGCATTACCAAACATTTATAGGATCGTAATTACATAATCATTCATTTACATAATCACATTACATAATCATTCATTTACATAATCACATTCTTCAGATGTAGTTCTCAATATGCTAAAACGTCAGAAGAAATTAATCACTTTGATATGAGTTGTTGTTTGTCATGAGTGATGAGCATTATCACGAATGATTCACACACACAGTAATTGTGCGCATTAAGTTGTCCTTTAGATACAGATTTCTGACAAAAACAATGTAATTTACAAGAGAATCTACATAGTACTATCGATACTTATTGATAGTACGATAACATATTTAAATAGGTTTTTTTATCTATTGTTTATTTTTCAGTGCGTCTTTATTGACATTATCACTTATATCAAAATAAACAGAAATATTTGTGGAAAGAAATAACAATGTGTAATACGCATTTATCAGTAAATTTATTGTACAGATAGTATATATTACGCAATAACAAAAAGATTACGATTAGCTGACTAGCTTGGATTCGAAATTAGACATACGACTGTCTTTGTTTCATCACATTCATTATAACCTTGACTTCAGTCAAGTGCACATATGTAGTTGACACTATTTTACTGTGATATCACTCAATTGATTTATCAATTTATGACGTTTTTCTCAAAGTTATCACGTTATTATAGAAGTTATCTTATTGCACTTTTGAAACCTCGTTTATCTCGTCACGTATTTTTTATGTATATTGTAAAACCATTTCTCTCATATTAAAAAAAATGCAAATTATACAATAGCAAACAAATGCATTACATATAGTCTAAGATGTAAGATGTATAAGATGTATTGTTCTGCAAAACTTGTTAATAATGAAAGATGTATATGTTTACAGTATGAGTACATATTTACACTATAAGGAATCAGAACAGAAAAGGAAAATCAAGAAAATAGTATATTTTTTTTTTTAACATTTTAAGCAGGCTCAAACTTGTATGAATATGACAATTAGTAGTATAATTTTTTTTTTTTTTTTTGACTTTATTCTGCTTTGGACGTGCTTAAGAATATTTCTTTTACTTGCACAACAGTACTTTGATGCAACAAAGCACACGCGGTGTTTATTAAAGTGTGCAAAGCGTGTTTCTTAAGTTTAAACACTTGTTTAATAAAGTGTGTTAAACGCACACTATTCCTTGATCTGCTATTATTGATTGGACACGCAATTCATTGAAACACGCTACAAAAAGCTCACATATCTGTTTTCCAAATATTATCTACTTTAAATCTGCATCACAACAAATTTAAAAAAGAATCCCTCTATCATATTTTTAAATGTGACCATTGGCCGTACCATTAGACGTAACACTTGCGTCGCTTCTTGGTTGAATTTTCAGCCAGAATCCATTCTCCGGTTGCATGGCAAAATTTGACTTGCTCAATTGTAACGGGTGACTAGTTTTTTCGCATGGTTTTAATTCGCAACGAGCCAACAGATGAAACAGCAATACTTTGACTTCCAATAACGCGAATCTGTTGCCTATGCACATCCTTGGGCCGAGTCCAAATGGAATAAACGCAATTGAATTTATATTTTTCTTGTCGAAAAATCGATCAGGATTAAATTTCTCGGGTTCCTCCCAATACTGTGGATCTTGATGAAGACCGTAAGCCGGAAACCAAATGCTCCTTCCTTTCTTCACAACGAAAGGTTTGCCGCCGGGCACCGCTGGCGGTAATTCGAATTCCTGCGTACATATTCTATCTAAAAACACCCCTACAGGCCATAATCTAAGAGTCTCGTTAACTACAGCGTCCAGATACTGCATTTCGTTTAATGCCTCATACGTCACTGTCCCGTTTGATGATTTGAGAACACCGTCTATCTCGTCGCGTAATCTCGCTTGAATGTCTGGATTAACGGCAAGTTCGTGAGCGGCAAAGCACATTGTGACAGAAACGGTATCAAAACCGCCAAAGAAAAATATAAAAGCCTGCGACGTCATATCTTCAATAGTCAATTCTTTTCCAGGTCCTCTTTTTCCTCTGCTTTCCATCATCAGTTGCAGCATGTCCGGTCGTACGATGTTCTGCGCATCTCTGGCTTTTATTGTGTTTTGTACAAGATTCTTGAAAAATACAGCTACGGGATTGCTGACAAATTTGAGGCCCACCATTTTGGTGCAAAGAGGTAAACTTCTTATTAGATAAAATTTTATAGTGCGCCATGCGTTGAAAGTTGTAGCGTCTTTTCCGTAAACGTAGAACTCGTTGTTGGGATTTCTCATAGAATCGACTTTAATTCCGAAAGCACACGTCGCAATCACATCATTTGTATATCTGGTAAAGTAATTCTTCACTTCCATTACAGTTTCGTCCGAAGGTAATTTGGACAGAAATTCAGTAAAATTTGCAGCACAATCGGACATTAACGTAAACATATTCTTCATTTTGCTGGACGTAAAAGCGGGACTCAGTAGAGTCCTCACGTCTCGCCACTTCTCGCCGCGTAGCGAAAATAGATTCTTACCGAACAGCGGGTCATTCACTTCGTCAATGAAAGCGCGATGATCGGTGAACGATTCGAAGTGTTTGATACCGATGGACTTGATCAGTTCCGGATCACGAATCACCACTATCGGATTCATACCATCGAAGAAACCAACGTACTTGGCATTTTGGTTCAGATTGTAGATTTTCTTGACGAGCCCAGCCAACGGCAATTGCCGGAAGAAAACTGGTCCCATGTTGCCCACGATGGGTAACGGCGATATATGAGTAATTCCATGCTTCTTGAAGTAATCAAAATCTTTGAAGAAGTAGTAATACGCAGCGACGGTACCTGCTAGGATGGACAATAATATCCAAACGTCCATGTCGACGACCAGACGCGGCGGCAGCCTTGACTCGATATATTAGACAGACAGTATACGTTCGAATGCTGCTGCTGGAAATGATCGCTTCCTTTTATATGCTGGTTAGTCAGTTTACGTAACACGAGATTACAACTGGCAGTAGTGGTAGTGAGTAGAAGAAGGGGATTCCTGTATCCGTATATGGTAACGCACTTGATGAACGTCAAGTGTGTAATCAATGTATGCAATGATTCAGCGTTTCTTCTTTGTTTTTCTTGTTAATAGATTTGCACGAAGATGGTTAGCTCTCTTTGTTTTGTCTGTTTCTTTTTTTTTCTTTCTTTCTCTCTTTTCCTTTCTGAATATATTATTTCGACCAGACTGTCGTGTGTGAGTAATACTTTTAAAATTGCGTTTAGACCAGACGAGATAATGGTGATAGCATATGGCGGCACATGTTATCTTATTTTTTTTATTAGCGATGATGATACAAACTGGTTCCAACTTGTGTTGCTAACAGCATCAGTTTATCATTTAGGTTGAATAATACATTTAAAAAATATATATTTAAATAATAATATATTTAAAAAAATTATATTTTGTTTAAAACTTTGTGTCGCGTGTGAATACATTGTTGTACTTAGACATTAATCTAAAATCAGTGATTCTTCTTCCACTTGAAGAAAACGGATACTGTTCCGTATAATTATACCGTGTTTTATACAATACATAATCGCACACAGTTGCTCGAATATCGAAGCGATTTGAAAAATCACGCTCGATGTTCGATAAATTTTGAAATTTATATATCGTGCAATTCGAAGTGAGTAAACAGCGCCGACTGAAATCAATTTTCTCCGCGAGAAGTAATCCCTCTTACTGCGAGGAGTCGATTCCCTGATTCGCCGCATGTATTAAGCAGACATACATTAATACATCCCACGTGAGCCGCAGTTTGCTATGCACTAAAGGGCGAAGGGAGAGGCGCGGCGCGCGGAATGTAGTGGAGATATTAATGCCACCGATTAATGCTCTAAACGTTACGTTAATCGCCATTAGCCGTTCGCTGTTCGAACGGTCGAACTGCGCGCAGATCATCATCATTGTTTGCCGATCACATACGCGCGCGTGTCGTAAGCACAGCAGCAGCTGCTGCCGCCACAGCCTAACGCGAAATGTGTCTCGTCGCGGAATATGTAAGCGTGCCGCGGGCGGCGTCCGTGTGCGATTACGTTTCTCTCGTATTATAACGAATTATCGGCGATGATGAAATACATCGTGGAAACGAATGACAGTGATTAGTAAATGAGTTGTCGTTGTTTTGAAGCTCTTTCATTGCGCGCGTCGACCTGTCGCGCAACGTGAGCTCGCCGTCGAGCTCGCGAACGAATTAAGGCTCGTTACGTGAAAATCGATCAAAATGATGAGTTTCTTTTTTCAGTATGATCAAAAGATACAATCGCGCCAAGTGCAATACGAATGCTCGCTCGAAACAACGGACTGTTTTGTTGGAGATATGATCAATTAAATGTTGCGTCATAAAAGAAACACAATACATAAGAGAAACAATTTAGTCAGAGAAAACATTTTTCTTGCGGAATAAAACCTTTTCAAAAAACATTTCAACGCTTCTAATTTTGGATGTCGTTTTTTTGTAGAAAAAAATTTGCATAAAAAGCTGAGGTTTCAAGAATTTTATGTCTTACGTTATGTAATGTAGTTTTTAAGAGTTTAATTAATTGACGAGTATATTTAATTTTTTTTATGAAGAAGATAAATTTTAAATATAAATATGAGACGGCATTTGATTTATTTATGTTTATTGATAGACTTGATTGTATCCCTTGACTATCCATTATTGTGACTTCTGTTTTTTTATATGTAAGACTCCATTATTGTTCTATCAAGTCACTTCCTTCGCAATGTTTTCTTGTTGTACAACAGAAATGCATCATGTAATACATAACGGAATAAGAGACATGTTTTGCAAAAGTAATTGCTAATTATCATAATTATTATTTATAGAGTTATATAACAGAATACACAAAAAAAATAAGATCAATAAAATAGTGTTTAGTTTTCATAGTTTAACAGCATGTTTGAATTTTTATGAATACGATGATTATTTCTTACTTAATTGTAGCCTGGTACAGCAATGCGATAACACGCATAAAAACTAATTTATTGTACTATAAATTGCAATAGCAAACTTTTATAGGATCGCAATTACATAATCGTTCATTTACAAAATCACATTCTTCAGAAGTTATAATTCTCAATATGTTGAGACATTAAAAAATTGATCACTTTGATATGAGTTGTTATCAGTGATAAGCATCATCACGAATGAAACACACACACACACATACACACACACACACAGAGAGAGAAAGAGAGAGAGAAATTGTGCTCATTAAGTTGATCTGTTGATAAAAATTTTTAATGACAAGAACAATGTATAAGTATACAATAGAATCTACAAAGTACTATTTATACTTATTGAAACTTATTTTAATGGTTTTTTAATTTATTGTTTATTTTTCGGTGCGTTTTTATTGATATTGTCAGTATATTAAAATATGTAGAAATATTTGTGGAAAGAAATAACAATGTGTAATACGCATTTATCAGTAAATTTATCGTACAGATGGTATATATTGCGTACTAACAGAAAGACTACGAGTAGCTGATTAGCTTGGTTTCGGAGTCAGACATATGACTGTCTCTGTTATATTCGTTATAACCTTGACTTCAGTCAAGTGCATGTATGTAGTTGACACTATTTCACTCTGATATCACCCAATTGATTTAATTTCTTTATGACGTTTTCAACAAAGCTATCACATTGTTATATAAGATATACGACTTATTGCACTTTTAAAACCTATTTTATCGTCACATATTTTTAATGTATTATAAAACATTTCTCTCATATTATGAAAAACAAATATACACTAGAAAACACATGCATTACGTATAGTGTAATTATAAGACGTATTATTCTACAAAACTAGTTACTAATTATACATGTAAAATTTATATTGTAGAAGTACATATTTAGATTGTATAAAAAAATGTAACGGAAGATAAAGATCGAGAAAATAGTATATTTTTTCAACAATTTAACAGCAAGCTCAAACTTGTATAAATATAACAATTATTATGATTATTTTTTTGTTAGTTAACTTTATTCCGCTTCTGTCGTGCTTAAGAATATTTATTTTATTTGCACAACAGCATTTGATACAATAAAGCACATGCGATGTTTAGTAAAATGTTTTACACACTTGTTTAATAAAGTGTGTTAAACACACACTATATTCCTTGATCTGCTGTTATTGATTGGACACGTTATTCATTGACACACGCTACAAAAAACTCACACATTTGTTTTCCACATATTGTCTAATTTAAATCTGCATCACAACAAATTTAAAAAAGAATCTCACTATCATATTTTTAAATGTGATCATTGGCCGTATCAGTAGACGTAACACTTATGTCGCTTCTTGGTTGAATTTTCAGCCAGAATCCATTCTCCGGTTGCAAAGCAAAGTTTGCCTTGCTCAACTGCAATGGGTGATTAGTTTTTTCGCACGGCTTTAATTCGCAACGAGCCAACAGATGAAACAGCAATACTTTGACTTCCAATACCGCGAATCTGTTACCTATGCACATTTTTGGGCCGAGTCCAAATGGGATAAACGCAATTGAATTTATATTTTTCTTGTCGAAAAATCGATCAGGATTAAATTTCTCAGGTTCCTCCCAATACTGCGGATCTAGATGAAGACCGTAAGCCGGAAACCAAATGCTCCTTCCTTTCTTCACAACGAAAGGTTTGCCGCCGGGAAGCGCTGGTGGCAGTTCAAATTCCTGCGTACACATTCTATCTAAAAACACTCCCACAGGCCATAATCTAAGAGTCTCGTTAACTACAGCGTCCAGATACTGCATTGTGTTTAAAGCCTCATATGTTAATGTCCCGTTTGTTGATTTGAGAACATCGTCTATCTCGTCGCGTAATCTCGCTTGAATGTCTGGATTAACGGCAAGTTCGTGAGCGGCAAAGCACATTGTAACAGAAATAGTATCAAAACCGCCTAAGAAAAATATAAAAGCTTGCGAAGTCATGTCTTCAATAGTTAATTCTTTTCCAGGTCCTCTTTTTCCTCTGCTTTCCATCATCAGTTGCAGCATATCCGGTCGTACGATGTTCTGCGCATCTCTGGCTTTTATTGTGTTTTGTACAAGATTCTTGAAAAATACAGCTACGGAATTACTGACAAATTTGAGGCCCACCATTTTGGTGAGGAGAGGACAACTTCTTATTATACAGAATTTTATAGTGCGCCATGTGTTGAAACTTGTAGCTTTCCCATAAACATAGAACTCGTTGTCAGGATTTCTCATGGAATCGACTGTAATTCCGAAAGCACACGTTGCAATCACATCGGTCGTATATCTTGTAAAGCAATTCTTCATTTCCATCACAGTTTCGTCCGAAGGTAATTTGGACAGAAATTCAGTAAAATTTGCAGCACAATCGGACATTAACGTGAACATATTCTTCATTTTGCTGGACGTGAAAGCGGGACTCAGTAGAGTTCTCACGTCTCGCCACTTCTCACCGCGTAGCGAAAATAGATTCTTACCGGTCAGCGGGTCGTTCACTTCGTCAATAAAAGCGCGATGATCGGTGAACGATTCGAAGTGTTTGATACCGATGGACTTGATGAGTTCCGGATCACGAATTACCACTACCGGATTCATACCATCGAAGAAACCAACGTACTTGGCATTTTGGTTCAGATTGTAGATTTTTTTGACGAGCGCAGCCAACGACGATTGCCGGAAGAAAACCGGTCCCATGTTGCCCACGATGGGTAACGGCGGCATGTGAAGAATTCCATGTTTCTTGAAGTAATTTAAATCCTTGAAGAAGTAGTAATACACAGCGACGGTGCCTGCCAGGATGGACAACAATATCCAGACGTCCATGTCGACAAGACGCGGCGGCAGACTTGACTCGATATCAATGGACCGATAGTAGACGTTCGAATGCTGCTGCTGGAAATGATCTTCTTTTTATATGCTTAGAGTTAGTCAGTTACGTCAATTTACGTAACACGAGAGTACGACTGGTAGTGGTAGTAAGAAGAAGGGGAAGTGGTATTTGTATATGGTACATACTTGACGGATGTAATCAGTGTGTGCAATGATTTAGCTTTTGTTTTTCTTTTTTCTTTTTAATAGTTTTGCACAAAAATGTTTAACTCTTGCTTTCTTTTGTCTGTTTCTCTTTGTTTCTCTTTTTCTGTCTCTTTTTTTCTGAATATGTTATTTCGGTTAGACTGTTGTGAGTAATACTTTTTAAACCGTACTTTGACCAGATGAGATAATGTTAATAGCATATGGCGGTACATGTTATCTTATCTTTTTTTATTAATGATAATGGTATAAAATCGCTTCCAACTTGCGTTGCTTATAGCGTCAGTTTATTAATCAAGTTTGATAATATTTAAAAAACAATACATTTTGATAAACATTTTAATAAACAATACATTTTGTTGAAATCTTTGTGTCGCGTGGGAGTACATTGTTGTAGACATTAATCTAAAATCGGTGATTTATTTCCCACTTGAAGTAAACAGAGACTGTTTTGTAATTATACCGTTTTTTATACAACACATAATCGCACACAGCCGCTCGATTATCGATTTCGAAAAATCACGTTCGATGTCCGATGAATTCCGTCGGTGCACTATTTGAAAATTTAATTGAAATTCTCGACTGTTCCGGGATTAAAAGTAAGCGTTGTTTGTTATTAAATAATATCACGCGCGATACGCCGTGTTAATATTGACATTCGACGATAGGCTACGCGGACGTGCGTAACATCAGATTAACGTTCCAATGTGAAAACATGTAATCGATAGGGTTGCTCGCGTGGATTTGCAACAATTTCCAAAATCTTAAGCGGTAATCAATTCGCTCGGTTTTATCGCAAAAATCGTATGTAAATTCTCCCGATTGCTCGCGCATCTTGTCTTGTTTTGTTTGTGGAGTAACAACTTTTTGTTTTACTAACACAACACAAGCGCGCGCTACGCGCACGCTATTATTATTTTCATTTTCATGTGTTGCATCAGTGAACACAACCTGTCACCGCGATGACAGCTAATATATACATCTTATAAACTATGTAATACACCTACGAGAGATGTCAAAAATAACACATGAAAATCAAACTCAAAAAATAAAAGAAAGAGAGAAAAATGGAAAAATAACACGTAACTAAAGTCACGTGACAAAGAAAAGAGTAAAAAAAAAAATATTATACGTATACATATATTATATATAATATACATATATTATAGATAATATTCTATATCTATATATAATATACATACATACACACACACATATACACGTATATATATATATACCGTAATCACATGACCGAGGTTAGAGACCCCGCCCAGGTCGCGCGCCCGAGATCAATGACCTCCCCCCCCCATCAAGGCCGCGCGGCCGAGGTCAGTGACCCCGCCAAGGCCGTGCGGCCGAGGTCAGTGACCCCGCCAAGGCCGCGCGGCCGAGGTCAGTGACCCCGCCAAGATCGCGCGGCGGAGGTCAGTGACATTACTGTATATAATACATATAATACAATATAAAGTATAATATTATAAATATATAATAAATTATATGTATAATATGTATTATTTAATGTTATATATAATATAAATTACAGTCGTATAAATTATTTTCACGTATTGTTTTTCTACTCTTTCCTGTCAGGTGACTTTAGTTACGTTTAGGTATGTTTTTAATTTTCTCTACATATACGACAAACTGTCTCAAAATTGCTTTTCATTATTTACTCTCTCGATCTTACCGATTCGATTCGACTCGATCAACCAATCGACCAATCGGCAACACGGAAAAGAGGCAACAATAGATGTGATACATTCGGCTCCAAAACGCGCACTTTGCGGAACACATGGATTTTTTTATATAGATATTTTACGCAGTGAGAGAAAATCTACTTGTATGCTAAAAATAAGAATTGAAGAGAATATTGAGTCAGTTTTTTTACAAGTTGTATTTTTCGCACACGCGAATTTGACACATTGAATTTTCAATTTGCTCGTAAAAATTTTGTCACGTTTTGGTAAAACTGAGTTTCCAAATATGCGCGATCGATGTTACCTTCCGAACGATTCGCGAGTTGAGTTACACTTAATTACAAGACACTAGGCGTCGAAGCTTACGCGCTTTCGTTGTGATTACGCAAACTATAAGCTGTTATCTCGCCGTTGAATCCGCGTCGAATACGCGATTACAGAGCTTTTATAGGTAATCTAAAATTAGGTATGTCAAATATAATCACCGAGCGTTTGCGCGGGTGGGAGGAAAAGGCAGGATCTGTTAGATCAGTCATCTCGTTGTCGATACGTCAATACATAAACAAACTGGAAACCGATCCGAACGTTACGGCTACCGTGCGTTGCGCGACAAAAGATTATGATACGACTACCTTTTCATTAGTTTAATAACGCGACTCGTGAGAAACACAGTGCGCGGGTAAAACTTTTTAATTATAAATATTAATCTAGCGCGCGCGCTCGCGCGCACGCGCATTAAAGGCGAACTGTCCGCTCGACGTGTTGTCGGAAAGTCGTTAAAGCACGGATTGTTAAAACGAAATTAGCGCGACGTATACGGGAAAAGTCGGTCGCGTTTTAAACTTTTCAACTGTATATACGCACGTATATACGCGGAAGAGCGATACGGGCGATATTTTCGCGCCTACCGACGAAAGTGCGATCGAACTTTTAATTACGCCCGCGGATAAAAGTATAAACACCGATGCGACAAAAATAATTTCACACGATATAATGACACAAATATTGTGTGCATTTGTCGCGCGCAAATATACATAGTTTTGAAAAACACTTATTCAATTTTCCATTTATCACCGAAATCCCATATAAATATTATTCACAGATTAAACTAAAAACGATTTGAAATAAAACCGCTCACGTAGTGTGTGATGGCATACATTAGTACGCAAGCTATTATGACATTTTTTACATAACTGCAAAACATAAAGACCGACAACTCCACGAGGAGTTCGCTTCACTTCGTGATCGCGACCAAAGAGAAAATCGATTGCGATTTATTGTATATGTTGTATATTGCGATTACGTCGTACACGCAATATGCATGTATAACCTTCGCGTAATTCCTTGATTAATAATTCAACTGCTGTTTATTGTTTGCTTCATCTCAGTGTAAAAAGCTGATCGATACCGGGGCTGCTACCGGAGCGGCTCTCGACAAAAACTACCGGAATTGCACGATATTTGACGGGAGGAGGGGGTTTAAAACCCCGTGGCAATTAAGGGCGGACGCGAACACAGTGTACGAGCGCGCGGGGCGATGAGCCGTTGGAAAGGATCTCCCCGCGTGTTAAACCAGAGTCAAAGCGATGCCCCATAGGGACTGGCCGATCAGCCGGCTGTGTTTTAAGCTTCTTAACCGGTTCTCTCTCCCATCGGCGACGGCCCTCGATGGCGCGACCCGCGGCCGGGCAGTGAAACGTCAATCGACGAGTTACGCGTTCGCCGGTCCACGAGCAATTTCGGGAAATGGTTTGGATCACGGCCTTTCAGCCTGTGACGAGGCGAACAAGTGTGTACGTAGGTGCGGGTTTGCGGTGCGCGACATCGCGTGTGTGTGTGTGTGTGTGTGCGCGCGCGCGCGTCCACGTACGTGCAACCAAATGCGCGCGTGTGCGCACACATGTGCGTTGGGGGAAACGCGTTGAAAGAGCCGGCCAAAGGACCGGCCGCAAGCCGCCACACATTCGCACGAGTGTACACACTTTCTCGCAGTGCGGCACAATGACGACGGGTGGCTCTTTGCCCGCCTGCCAGAGCATCGCGCCGACACGCCGCGCGAAATTGCGCTCAGAAAAGAGCTCGTCTATAGTTGCGCCGCGGCCCCACAATAGGTCACAACGGTATCGTACACGCGCGCGGTATATCGGTACTGGTTTATCGGACCATCGAGTGTGTAGAGGTTACAACATGACGATTATATGAACTCCCGTCTTTTCTCTCTCTCTCTCTCTCTCTCTCTCAGCATGTATTACCGGAACATACGTGTACATACAGGCCACCTGTTCCGGTTAGTACACGTCCATCTATATCTGTCACATCGAGTCTCACATTATGCTTGTATCATGATAGGGTATATTTCGTCTTCATATAGGAGTCTTTGATATTGGATGAAATTTCACAAATTAAAGATGAACAAAGATAGCAAATTCTGACCGATTCTTGTGTGATTTTCATACTCGGCATTTTTTATCGTGTTATTTGTTTCGTCTTTCTTTTCTTTTTTATTCTCTCTTTTTCGCGATAATTCGACAAGTGTTCCTTAAATTTAACAGAAATACTTTTTACATTTTTCGATAAAAGGAAACATATTTGCACATGTATATTTCTAAATAGAGAAAATTATAATTTCAGTTTTGTAATTTCGGTCTTAATTTAACGTGCGAGACGCACGTTCTTCAAGCAGTAAACGTTGACGTGTGTACACGTCGTATGAATGAAATACTAACAGCCGACCGCGTGCAACGATCCTTTTGTGAAACGTCGGACTCATTTCATAACTTGCAGGAGTTCCGCCGCACTTTTATGTTTACATTTTATAAAACGCTTCCGAAATACAGGTCAACGACTTCGCTCACGTAATATTATTATTTTTTTTTTTTTTTTTTTTTATGAAAAGCGCAGATATAAAATTCAGGTCAACGTAAAAAGTGAATAATTTCGTCTCACAGATTGGACCTGAAATATACTGTGTGCGAGGGAAACTTCGCACGCGGAAAAATCTCGCATAATCCACATGAAATATAAAAAAGTGCGAATTTACGAATGTAATATAATAAATAAATATTAGTAATTTTCGAGTTCAAATTGGGTCACTTCGCATACCCCTATATCACGTCGTAAAATACATAAATGAGTTTTGAACGAAATAAGTCAGCGTGCGTGTAAAGAGAGTTGGTTGAGACGGCGAGAACCGAACTTGTGAAGAGATGCGTGGCAGGTGAATCCAGATGATGGCTGATCCATCGACTCCACTTCGAAACGGCAGAACTCCGGCTTTCTGTCGATTCGCGCGAGGAATTCAGCTCCGGGGCGCGCGGTGTGATTCGCGCAGTCCGGAATCTGCATCTGACGAAGTGGAATATTTTCGGCGCTCGGTTTGCATTCGCGAAATATTTCCGTCGTCATGAATTTTTCCACTTTCGCTCAAGTTTTTATGCGGGCGGCGGTTCTGCGCGCTGGCACACTATACTACATAACGTCGTATTTTGCGGAATATAATACAATTTGGCGTCAGAAATTGCTCTCTTGTCAAAACGCTGCGCTCCGAAACGTTTGAACATTTTGTTTTTTTTTTGTTTCAAAAGTGACATCGCGTTGATATTAAGAATAAATCGAGAGAGTGTGACGTGTTTTTTGTATGTATTTCTGCGCGCGGAAATGTGCAGCATCCGGTTGAAAATTAACGTAACCCGCCGCGACCGGTCTACACGTTTGATGCCGTTCGGTTAGGATAACGTGGACACACGTTAATTATCCAGATGTCGTTTAAATCATTAAAATTTCGGCGTGACGTGTATATATGTGAGAGAGCGAGAGAGCGTATGTGTACTCTCTAACGCGTAATTATGTTGTGCGTTATCGTTTACATAATTTAGATGAGCGCGGGGAAAGCTTCGTGGAAATTTGGAATGTATATTTGAATGGTTTGAGCGAGAACCGGCGTGGGGAGGAGAGAGCGCGCGTTGAAGCGAGGTAGCGTTCGATGCGCACCGCGACTTTTTGTTTATGAACGCCGACAAATTCACTAAACTCATAGCAGTAGAATCCACCGTAGAAAGCGCTTATACGCGCGCGATATTTTATGGAATACACGCACGATCAAACTTTCCAGTCGATGTAACGCGCTAAATTGTCCCATAATGTATGTATTGATGTGGAAAAAAAAAAAAAAAAAAAAAAACACAATAAAGTCAGTGTATAATTTTTAATTCATTTTATCTTTAGCAAGAAATTACCGGAACGTTGTTCTCTCTCTTTTTTGATTATGTATGATTAAATTTCAAAGACATCAGGTTTCCCAAACGAAATCCGATTCGCTCCGATAATTAACAGATTTACACGCGAACTGAATTTTTAAAACGAGTGGCTTTCTACTTTGACTAATAGCGAGACAGAGAGAGAGAGAAAGAGAGAGAAAGAGATACATTGCATGCTGATCGTTATTAATGAAGCGCTCGGTAGAACGCGTGCTATCTCGTATCATCCAGTAGTTTTTTTTCTTTCTCTTTCTCTCTCTCATTTTTTTGATCAATAAAGTTTACGTTTATATTTCATTTTATACCACTCATATATACTCGCAGCATCCGCGCGTATTCTCGACCTCTCAACAACCGATGCCCCGAAAATTGGTTCGTCACGCTGTATTTGCACGCACACGCAACACACGCCCACGCATACAACCCTCTTTTCTTTCTCTCGTCCTGTCTTTTTCTATCGTGTCGCCCAGCAGCGTGACGTAGAATTCACGCCACGATTTGTTTGGTCGAGCACATCCCTCTCCTCTCATCCCTCTCTTCCTCCGGCATCATCCCTTCGCGCTGCGTCCGTATGTATCCACGGATATCTGTTTCATTGTTTTTCACGTATTGTTTGAGATAAATAATACGCCACCGTCGGTCCCTTTTTTTTCCATACTTTATTCGCAGGCGCGCACACGGCGCGGCGGCTCGTCGCTGCATTCAATTTCACATACCCGCGCGCGCGAGCGCGCCTGCCTACTCGGGCTCGTACGAAACGGTCTATGTTTTCAACTCTTTCGAATAAACAGAACGCCAAATATTTGGATAGGTTATTTTTATCGAGTTTCGATTAACCCTTTTCAGCTCCGATCAAGTTTTCCGTTATATTCGCGACGCGCGAGTTCTCGATACGGGCTCGCGCAGAGAGATAGAAATATACGAAAGATATTATTATATGTACGTGATTGTGCTCGATTACAGAAATCTCCTTCGTGTTTGTTTCGTCTCTCTCTCTCTCTCTCTCTCTCTCTCTCTCTATCTCTATCTATCTATCTTTCTTGTGTATTTAATAATTTTATATTTATTAAAATGAACAATTTGTATGCACAAAGGACATTTTGTTTCTTGAAAGCAAAATTGTCGCACGTCTTAAAAATTATGCGACAAGTTTCTCAAGTGAGTCATCCTGCGCGAGTCGGCCGCTCGGGTCTCATTCGCCAACTTGACGCACGGCGTGAGTATATATAAATTCATTATGTCGCTGAAAAACAGCAATTTCTTCGAGGTCATGGAACGTTTAATTAAAACGCAGACGCGGTGTTATGCGGACAAAAGAGTTCCTTTTATCGGAGTTTTCAAGATCATCGCTGCAATTTTGTAATTCTCTCGAATCTCAACGGCGAATCGCGCGCGATGATTTTGTAACTTGTGATGAAAAAGTCACAGTTGATTATTAAAAATACAAAGTTTAGAGAACACACATACACACACGATGGTAATACTATTATTACTAGTAACAATAGTTGTTAGTATTATACGTTTTTATTCGCACGATTTAGAGAGCGTTTAGTATTTCTCATCTCACACACACGCGTGTGTGTAATATCCTGTTTAGACAATATCCGCAGATTGCAGCGTCTCATCTCAGGTCGGTTTGTTACTTATTAATGGCAGCTCGTGTTAAGGCGTCTCGAGTATTTATGAGTCGATTAATATGTAAGCGCCTTATATCTTATGTAAGACGGCGTTCAAAGTATCAGCCAGATTTCAAAGACGTCAGACTGTGAAGTCTCTATTAATATTTTGCAGCCTTAACGAGAGCTGATATTAAGTAATCTTGCTTTCGGCGTAAAGCACTTTTGCGAGCACGTTGTCGGCTTTCGACACACTCGCCTTTGACGCTGAAAACTTTTAGCTAAATGGATGAACCAATTTAAAAGAACGTTTAGCTTGTACGTAAGGGCACTTCCGTATTAATTCTAATTTTATTAAGTGTATGCATTATTGCATTAAAAATATCTCGCGTTACAGGGTGTTTAATGATTCACGTGTGTGTAACGAAATACGAGAAAGAAAAAAGAAAAAAAATTAAGTATTCAAGTAGGAACAAGTGGAAACATTATAGAGACTAATTCGTTGTTTTGCGGCAAGAAATACATATGTATATAACTAGCAGATAGCTTAAGGTCGACAACACACGACCCGATGTGTTGAATATGCAAATATACAATATTTTTAGACGTGTTAAAGTTAATACACGTGTAACATCCGGATTCTACTCAAGTATCTCTTTTGTAATGAATTTTTGAAATTTTGTAGAAAATAAAAATAGGTAACTTATATACTGGAGATGCAAATTAAGCGTCTGAAATGAATTTTCGAATTGAAATCAAATTTCCAAATGTGTCAATTTACGTTTAAAAAAAAAAAATATATATACATATTTGCACACATCCGGCGTATTGGTTCGTATATCGATCTTGATATATTTAGTTGAACTTAAAATTTGTTGTAAGAAGTACACATCTGACAATGATAAAACAACACTTCGCTGATCGACCTTGAATGTGACAAACGCTTCATTTATCGGGTGCGATACGGAGATATCTCTAGTTTATTTTTATTTTTTAACGCGCGTAGCTTCGGTCCTGCGATGCAATCGTATATATGCGAGCCAATAAGACGTTTCGATAAAACCGGAATTTACTGGTTTGAAAACTCGATGCGGCTCGGCTTTTATTGCCGTCGTATGTCGGTGCTTCGGTGGCAGATAGTAGCGGGGGAGTACGTGCGCCCTGAGGGGGTCGATTACCCGGTAGCACGCGCTAGAACATCGCCGGTTAATTGGAGATGCGCTCCCGGTCTGTCCTTAATGAGCTCCGACGGCTGCCACTCCCGCCCTCTCAGTTTTGCCCTTCGACTCGAAAGAGACATCCTCGCGCGATTTCCTCCGTGAAAAAGCTGTTTCTGTCGGTCGTCGGAGTTGCCTCGAACGAATAATACCGATTTCAAGCTCCACGCCTGATCCATTATCGGTAGTTGTTGTACACACAAATGTTGTACAACAACTACCTTCTGTAAGGGTTTTACAGATAATTATTATCCTCGGCGTATATAAAATGGATATTCTATATCACCGTAGTTAACCTCTGTATATATTATTTTAACGACTTCGCATGTTTTTTTTTTTACCCTCAAATATTGGATACGCTCTTTTGTATACCTGTTTTGTGTACCTGTCGTCGTTCTCTCCGTCGCTTCGGATAAAACTATCTAGAGCGTACAAGGTCAGTTATTATACTTATAGGTTATCTATTCGCCCCGAACAAATTTTCGAAAGACCGGCTTGACGAGAACGCGCGTCGTTTAAATTTACAACGCAGCGTGCGGTTAATGAGCAAAGATAGTAACCGGGGGTGAGCGCGGCGGCGGCTTCGGGGATTTTGTAGCAAGAAGCCACACTTTGGCGAACATTGCGTAATCAATTTCACGAACGGCCAATTTCTGTGAGCAACGGCTTTCGGTTCGCCCTCCGGTTACGCAAAATCGCGCGCGCGGTTCCGGTGATGATAAATTATCGTCGTCCGCCCATCGAGCACGCGGCACCCATCGATTTTTATCGAAAGTCCAACGACGATAATGTCAACGACGACGTCGTCGGGACGAGCTGTCGTACGTACAAAGTCTCTCTCTCTCTCACTCTCTCTTTTTCTTTTTTTCCTTCCCTCTCTTCATCAACAGCAATATATAAAAACTGTCAGTGATAGCAGTCAGAAACCCCGGCACAACCTGTTAAAAGTGAGTTCCAGAAAAGAAGTACGAAGTAATCCATCCGCTCATCTTCGAGTAATTAAAACTTATAATTCGTGGCAGCCCCCGCGTCCGCGTAGTGCCTTCGAGCCTCTCATCCCTTTTACACCGATCCATCCACCGACACCCTCGGTTCCCTTTCGCATCTTCCCGCCGCGGTTATGCTGTGCCGCCTCCTCTCTTCATCTTCCCAGAAGTTGCCCGCGCGTCCCCCATGACCTCCTGCATATTTCATACTTTGTACCGCAATTACTTTATCGCGCTTCCGTGGATTTTGGTCGGGGAGAGGGTTGGAAAAGCAGCGGCTGCGAGGACGGCGGGGTTGAGGGGGTGCGGCGCGAATACTTATCTTCCTGTCGGCACCGCTACCCGGATACATTCAAAATAGACCGGCCCGCATTTATTCTTCGTTTCGTTAGCTTCGAAGGTGGTTTAGGCGGCGGCAGCGGTGTAGAAGACGAGAAAAATAGGTCGGGGTGGCGGAGAGGTGAAATGTTCGAGGTGAGAAAGCGAGAGAACAAGGGAAAGCGGGAGAGAGAGAGAAAGAGACGGTAGGGGAGAGAAGAACAAACGAAGACGGCAAAAATTCGCATTAATTTCGAGTATCGTTTAATTATTATTTAGCGAATTTCTCACGCGGTCGGTTTCGGAGAAACCGACATTTAAACGAGCTGGCGAGAATGGTCAGATCGCCGTATATATACCTATGTGTTTTGATATTCTACTCTCTTGACTGCTTTCTGTTTGACCATCTACTCGCGAGTTGGACGAAAAGCTCTTTTCCTCGCTTTTTCGCCGGAAAGTATAATTTTTCAACTTTTTATTCGCATTTTTTGTTCTTTCGATAATGAGACACCTGATATCACATGTTTGCATATGTGTGTTTGCTTTGAAATTTTATTCGTTAGTATAAAAAAGAGTTTATTTAAAAAAAAAAAAAAATGTTTTACACGCGCATACACTCTTCTCCGTTGCTTTTATTTATTTTCGTTAACGCTATACGCACGAGTTTCTACAAATCGTACTCATTTATTTCAAGTGCATTCTGCAGAAGATACGACGTTATCATATTTAATATTGAATTTATTTTCAATACGTCGTTTAAATAGAGTACCCAGCGCAAAAAAAAAAAAAAAGAAATCACGAAAAACGAATGAGACACCGAAAATTCAAACGACGAGAAATTTCGAGGTTGAAATCTGTGCTCGAATCTTAACAGAAAATTTAATTGGATAAAATTCTAAAATTTCCGGTGCATGAAAATTTATTATGCACACATATTTGATTTATTACACGTATAAGCGCGTATATCTCTTTTTCACGTGCGGTCTTTGAGCGAGCGCGCGCGGTTTTTTTATTCAAAGATTGTAATTCTTGTTTTATATCGGCGCGCAATTATATTCGCGTTAAATCTTGTGAAAAACATGTAAGAGATTTCGATTTACGTTTCTCCTCCTACCCCGGAAAAGAGGTTAAAACACCAAAAGCGGACACGCTGGCGGGATAATTGTTATCTTTTGGAATCGTACGCAGAGCGCAGCGCTTTTGTTCTATGCCGCGTAATTATTTTATCGTACGTTCGCGATTACAAAGGTAACAAAGAATTTCTAGAGTTTACTCCCGGTTTCGCGTCGTCGAACAAAAGAAACGGGGGTAGAGGGTGGAAGCAGGAGAGGTGGAGAATGGGAAGAGGCAGCGCGCGAACGAGAACGTAAAGAGCGCGCAGGTGGTTCTGTCGAAAGTTTTCGGGCGCACTAACTCTCCGAGCGGACTTATTTTCTCTGCCATTATAAATGTTACTTCTTAGCGAAATGTTGCGCTCGGGAATGCCGAGTTGATACAGCAAAACTGCAGAGAGAAAGAGAAAGAGATTGCGAATACTTCCGTGTTATCTCTCGCTCTCTCGCCGTGCTCGATACGGCACTCCGTCGCATTTGTTTCTCTTTCTTTCGTATCGACACGCACACAGATTTGTGAAAATGCAATTCAATGCGGCGGCACGCAGACGAGTTTCGATTTCTGCTGATTTGAGTCTGCGATTAACATGTTCGAATTTATATACGCGGGTTTTGTTGTAAGCTCAGAGAGCGCGAATTTTATCGACGCGATATTTTGCGAATGTTTAACCAAATGAAATTCGAATCGACAGATATGCGGACATTAAATCCTCCTTTACATCGAAAAATTTGTCGAATTTGTCGCGTTTTCGAATTTTAATCGCAAGCAATTGCGTCAATTTCGTGCTCAAAAGCACGGGAGCTTGAGAAAATTGTAGTCTCAAAAAATTTCGCTAGCACTATCTTTTGAGATTGTTCTCTGACGATAAGCGGGTAACATTCGCCATTTACCTGTGCGAATGTCTTTGTATATTTGGCCACAAAATTAATAAAGCGAATTAATCTGTTCGTAATGGTATAAGTTCCTTAAAGGTGGTGCTGACGAGACCAAATTTCAGCGTGTTTTTCCGTTTGTACACGTTTGTCCGCTTCGATGGGAAAAAAGTCGAGGCGATGCGGTAGAACGAGAAGGAGAGCGAAAGGTTGGTTTTATCATCGGAATAGAGCGAAGTCCGAGAGGTGAAACGAAAACGCGCGATGAAGGGAAAAGGAAGAGGGAGAAAGCGAGAGAGAGAGAGAGAGAGAGAAAAAGATAAGGGATGGGTGAGAAAGGGAACGCGCGTCGCGTTCCCGGAAAGCCGATGATATTAAAGGAAGGAAGAGAGGACGCGCACTAAACGGAGAAATGAGGCGACAAAGTCCAAAGCGTCTGCTCTCCATTGTGTCGGCGACCCCCAGCACGTCCCTCCCCCTTTGCAACGGTGGTGAATCCCTTGCGCGCTGGCATTTCTCCTATTTTTCGTACACGCCACGCGGTACACGTTTCGGCGGTCTCCGGTTTCCTTGTCTCTTTCCGTTGCATTTCCACACGCCAAAAGTGAGCGAGCCGTATCGCGCGTCCTTTTAACAATAATAAGATCCAAATGTTTTTAATATAGAAGCGACACGCGTTCTCCGACAATTTCATTCTCAAATGTTGCATTTCTGAAATCCTCCGGTAATGTCTCTTATATATGAGTATTGTATCTATTATTCTTATTATCGTATATCCTCGGCTTTTTGCTCTTCTTGCATAACGAGCATTGTATCGTTGTATATAATCACGATCGGAAACGTAGACTGCACCGAGATGAAAGCGCATCCCTCCTTCCCTCCCTCCCTCGGGGCGCGCAACATACCCACCGTATATATATATATATATATATTGTACATATCTATATATATCCGGGGGGCATCGCGTATGCGTCGTACATATATTCAGAAGTCTATCCGTAAGTAAGAGGAAAACAGTGACGCAGATGGTTGATCCACTCAATTTCAGATTCATGGATGCCAGACTGAAAAATGTTGCCTCTCCTCGCCGCCGGCGCGACGCGACGCGGTGCGCCACGGCGTATTCTCTCCCTTCTACGTGCGTTTTTCCTTTCTCCGGTGTTCTTTTCTCTCCCCGCGGTCTCTCGCGCTCGTTCCTTTTCGATACAAGAGGAAGAGCACGGCGATAGACGCGTCTGCGCCATCCTTATTGGCTACGTACAGGAGTTATGTCGAAAATATAATAAACCACCCCCCTATTGGCGTTACGATGCACGAGAACTCAGAGGTCTTTTGTATATACTTGTTATACACATATATACGCGGAATTCACTCCTCTCTGTCTCGTCGCATTCCGTTCGCTCGTAACGTGTGCAGGCAAGTAATCAGTTTTTTTTTTTAAGGGGCGGGGGAGAGAGGGATTGTGCGTAAAACTTTTATTAATTTATCTCTTATGTTTTAACTTTGTTTTATTTATTTTTTTTTAACCAGAGTCTGATGTAACTTTGCACTTAAACAATTCCGTTTGGCATCGCGCGATACAGTTTCGGGAGTTAAATGTTTTCACCGAATTACACGTCAATTACACGTTCGGGGAAGTTTTGGCGTCGCCACTGGCGCCTTAATTATCTCTCAGCGGGCGCGCGTCACAACAGGATGTAAATATCCTCGGTGCGAAAGAATCCTTCCACTCTCTCTCGCTCGTCGCGTCTCCGTTCTACTTGGGCTTTCTCCTTCTTTCCCATTTCTCCTCGATGGGAAGGTGTCACCCCCTGCGGAGTCGGCAGGAAGAGACAGGTCTGAAATATGATAAACCTTGTCGATGTGTGTTACGCGACACACCGGGCTCAGCCACCTCTGTAAATATCCGGATATGGATTTCGAATATTTTACAGGGTGAGGGGTGGGATGGGAAGGGAAAGAAGGTGTGTGTGTGTGCGCGCGTCCGTGTAAGCCCGCCTCGTTCCGCGCTCCCAGCCCGGGGGCTCCGGTCCACTCTGAATATTTTTCCGGACCGAAGCGGCGGCAAGAGGGGAATGGGAGTTCCTGATGCAATTTTCGCCGCCTCTCGGAATCTCGTTCCCTCGCTCTCTCGTGTCCTGTCGGCGGGGCCGGGTAATTTCGTAGTGCTCTTAGATGACACGCTCAAGGACTCCGTAGGAAATAGTCAGTTACGGTTTAAATCGATAGTTTTTTGCTCGCTCACTAAGGGTCTTGCCTCCTTAACGTAATGGAGGATTAAATGGAAAACGCAGAACGAGCGAAAAAAAAACGTTGTACGAGATTTTCGAAATTAATGGGAAAAACGAAAAAACTTATGTTGAAAAAAAGCGCTCGCGGCATGCTTCTGTACATTTATTTATAAAAAAAAAAAAACAAAAAAAAACATTGCGCAAACGCTGCGAGTGTCGACCGCAACCTCTGTGCGGTTTTGACAACTAATGTTGAAAGTGACGTACAAACCGCGACGGTTGTACGCGGGGAGAGAAGAGGACTTTCCTGGAAGATTATCGTACCGTGGCAGCTCATAACGCAAACTGGCGCCGAAGTTTCGGATGTTGTACGTCGATGGATAACACAGCCACTCGAGCAATTAGAATGATGACAAAGTTTCGGCTTAATCCATAAAGCGGGTTCCCCGCGAATCTCGCGTCGCGAGCAATTTAGATTAATGTGATTTTTGGAAATTACGAAAGCTTCGCTTGTCAATCGCACGCATACACAGTTAAATGTAATCATTTTCACTTGATAATTTATAGCTATAAACCGAAAAATTTATATTTATATTATTTACTAGCGCTATAAAGCGCTAAATTATAAACTACCCGCGTATTTCAACGAAAACAGAAAATTTTAACGAAAACAGAGAAAGAAAGAGAAAGAGAGGAATTCTCGGGTAAAACGAAAGCGACTAACGAGAGAATAGTCTGGAAGTGACGAAGAAGTCGTTGCTGGAATCGGGCGAAAAAACTTTTTGTTTTGGAACTACTACGAGTGTTCGAATCCCCGCCGCGAAAATGCGGTGGAGGGAGAGAAGGGGAGGAGGGAAGAGGCGAATAAGAATGTTAAGCGAAGAATGCAACGACAGAGAACGGAAGGAAGGAGGTAAGGAAGAACAAGGTGCGAAATTGCGAAAGAGAAAAAGCGAGCGAGCGAGAGAGGTGTCGCTCCGTTAGAATCTTTCTGAGATTGCTTAATTAACGGAAGAAGTTTGATGTAAATTGGTTCGTGTGCTAAATCGGGATTCACCTCGGTCGAACCTCGCGCACTTTGGCCGCATACAAAAGCCGGGGCGGCAGCTTGTCCTGAACCTTAATTACTCTCGAATTCGTGGTTCCGGTCATTCCGAACCGTGGCAGAAAGTTAGCGGAAGGGAAAAAGCTACACTTTTGCGTCACTCATTCAGCAAGAAATATCACACCGGCTTTGCAGGCCATGCGGAAGCGGGAGCATTCGCTTTTGAATGTATATGTTTCCGTCCAAACTTGTTTCGCATACAGTGAGTAACTCTCTACTATTCGGACACCGCACAAGTTTTATTTTGTCGCAGTGTAATTTTGTTTAGGATAAAAGGGAGAGAAAGAATATTTGTTGTACACATTATACACTATATAGAGTACTGAGTCCAGTTAATAAAACAAACTATAAACTTTATTTATACACTTTGTCATTTGTTGCATAATATAATTTGAACAAAATAACGTCTGATTTTTTATTACCTTAATAATATTTGAAAATAAAATTTGCATTAATTTTCTTCTAAGCAACAAGAGAAATTTAAAACACATCTCGTAGAATGTTCTTCTTTGACGTGTAACTCGTTTCCAACGCTGAGACGTGTTACAAATAATTTTGTTTTTTTTTTTAATATTCAATATTATTCCACTCCTCTCGCAGTCGTTGTTTTAACATTTCTTTCCAATTATCCCGCAACAAAGTAAAACTTGTGTAGTATCCGAATATCAAAGTTATTCGCTGTATCTACAACGGAAACGCAGTTGTGTTCGACAAGTTTTGCCGAAACATTTTGGATGTATTTTCCGTTGTACGTACTAATTGCTTCAATTGAGTGAACGATTAATTGCTGAGCTTATATTGTAACGAAATTGAAATGTTCGAAGCAACATCGTGTCGAGAGAAAATTATGCGGAATTCTCAGCTTTTGACTTTTGTATTGTGATTATCTATAGATTTTCGTCAAATATAATCGCAGTTTTTTCGTTTAATATTTCTATGAATATGAAAAAAAAGCTCGAAAGATATAATAGAGAATATTACAATGTACAAACTATCGCGATTGTGTAACGCATGTATAATATAATATTCACAGATACATTAAAATCTTTTAAGTGGTCAGTGGTCAGATATTTTATTTTTGAAACTTTTAATTTGTATAAAATATCTGGGGGTGGCTTATTCCGAATTCACACACGGAAACGTGCATAATTTCACGAAAGTATTTTCATAGCAAATAAACGTTTCAACATAGCCGCGGTAGTTTAATAATATTGAAATATAAAAAAAAATTTCTTTTCCGCGCTGCGCAAAGCATTGTCCGTTTTGACGTTCTACTCGTGAGGAAAAATTTTATCATTGTAATGCACGTCGACATGAAAATTATAATGGGATAATTTCACATAATGTGAATGTGCGAAGAGAAATGAATTGTGAGATGAAATATATCCAAGCTATGGGCACAATCTACCTTTGGTTTTACAGCGAGTGCGTTATAGGAAAAAACACAAGCCGCGCTGGCTTTGGTATTGTGAGAACACGTAATTATTATAATCAAGAGAAGTAAAATTCACTTTGTTTCACGTTGTGCAAATCTTCTTTTTTTTTCACGTAGAACACACGTCGCACATGTGTAAATAATATTGGATTTATGAAAATATATTTGCTACCACCCACGCTTTATATATATATTTTGATCTTCTACATTTTAATATTGCATGGAGATGCAGAGTGTATGCGACTAATACAATGCGATTTTTTTACTTTGTATTAACTTTTGCAATTATTTCGGTTCATCTTCGCTTCGTTCTCTGATTTTAGTTTATCTTTCTTTGTGTGTTTTGTTTTTTTTTTTTTTTTCGTCCCGCGCTTGCGATGTAATCGCAGGTCTCATAAGTCTTGGTTTCGCGCGATGTTCCTTCCGTCGTTAGTCTCATGACGTCGCTGGCTCTGACTCGTGGTCGAACCGGGCCATATAAGCCCGGGAGTTATTTGCAGAAATTTCCAGAATTGTGTTGGCCACAAGGGATGGCCAATCCTCGACTTTGCCTGCCGGGTGGCCGAACCGCGTACACGGCGTTTCTACACCACCTAATTTCGGTGGCTCGATCCAAATTGGATTTTATTAAATGCGTCTACAGAGATTGCCGCGTTCGCTCGTAGGCCGGTTGCGTTTGATGATACATACGACGAGATATTCGATTCTCTTTTTGGATTATCGATATAACCAGAAGCAATATTAATTTTCGCTAAGTTTACTCAGTTCTTCAAAAATTCCGGATTTTTGAAATTACGATTTTGCTTGGAAATAAATTGCGCGTCTCACAATCACGCTTCAAGTTCTTTATTATCGTCTCGCATTGTTTTCTGACAATCGAGAACGGCATTAAGAGATATCTGGAGAGATTAAGGAATTTACCTAGAAATTTTTTCTCTCGCCGAATTGAGGTCACCGAGCGATGACACAGGCTCGGAATCACCTTCACCCGACAATTCACTTCTCTCGTTAGACAACTGTAGAGCATTCGCGGCGTCTTGCAAGTAACGACCGCGAGTCGGGCATCATGAACGACGATGGTTACTGCTGTTCGGACGTTTGCGCTGTAACACACAGAGCTCGAAAACCGTATAGCCGTGGACGAAACATATATAGAGAACCGGACATTACTAACAGATAGACGAGCCGCGTGGCAGAATGCACTAACATAAAAGCTAATGTAGCAAAGTGCGGTTATGTCTATAATGGAAGCGGCTCTCCTGGTGTGCATTCGCCTGCCTCCATGAAGTCCACTAATATCCCTTCTGGATGCCACCCCTGTGCGTCCTGTCTTCCCTCTTGAAAGTCTTCCGCCAGATGAAGAGCTCCTTCGTTTTTACTCGAGATCTTCACCATCACCTCGTGTTTCTTTCTCCATTCTCTCCTTCTTATATATCGAATTCTCTTTCCTCGTTTTTCTTGACTCGCCGACGTTTCAGAATATATATACGAATAAGCTGACAAGGCGACATGTGACGGCGCGCGAACGATTAATATCGATTAATTTTTTTCGCATCCACCGCGTCGTCTTCGTTCAGATGAAGAGCAAATGTATTAGCGAAGGTATTAATGAGAACGTCAAATCCGAAAATGAAGATTTTTAATTACTTCGCAGGATACTCTCTTTCTCTCTCTTTCTTTCTTTTTCCTCGCGCGCGATTGACTTTTATTAATTATGTGATTCTCGCTTACAGCCTCTACGATAGACGGCTTGTAAATCGTGTTCTCGAGGTTTAATGAGACTGTCAACGTTAAAGCGCCCCTCATTAGCCGATCGTAAGCAACACGTGCTCCTGGTTGTAACGAAGTAATAATAGAGAAAAGCCTCGAAATGTTAATCACGCGGAAACCGATACCGTCTGCGAGTAGAGTTTCTTTATCGTGAAAACAATATCGTGCTACGAGATATATCATTCACAGGTAAAACACTTGTCGTAACACAACGTCGACGTCGCTGATTTTCAGACCGTGAAGATGCAATGTGTAAGAAGCGCGCGGGGAGTTAGCATTCTCTGGGAATCTTAGTTTGTGAGAGGAGCAGTTTGCCAGGGGGATATGAGAAAACAGGCAAAGAAAGAAAGAGAGAGAGAGAGAGGTTCCATTAATATTCTAGACAAGCGAGGATCGAACTTCAATTATTCAGAGGAACGCCGTTATACGCTCGTCACCCTCTGTAATGGTGTCGTGAGTCTTTTTGGCGTTTCATCTGTGTCGCTCCTTTCTTTTTCTTTCTCTCTCTCTCTATCTATATATATATATATGTTTAATACACACATGCATATAAGTTACATACAGACTTACATACCCCTCAATTGAGATATTGGCGTCGGTACGCTGTGGGTGTGCTATTGGGTGTTTTTGTGTGCGTATGTATACACAGCGATACGGGTATGTCACTGAATTTCTTTCGGGAGAGAAACAGAGAAAGAACGGAAGAAGATTAGAATGAGAGAGCGAGAAAGAGAAAGAAAGAAAGAGAGACCGGATTCTCTTGGGACGTACGGGGTTGATAGAGGGGTTGGATAGAGGCCGCAAAGGCTCACCGTGCTGATTATACCCACACCAACTGACCGACCACTCACGAGCGTCATGTATCCCAATACGAATTAAAACATATCAAAAGCACGTAGTATATATATATATACATATATATATATATATATATATATATATCTCGCAGTCAATACCTTCGAGCTTTCACGCTCCGCCTTCTGACCCCAAGCGCGAGAGATACAAGATGTTCCCCAGATAAGCAATAGATAGACAGTCAGGAAGCTTTAATATTTACGATGCACCTCTTGGCTCGTACTTCGTGTAATTCGCGACAGGGCGATTCGTTCGGTTCAAAGCGAAGCTCAATTATTTTGATACCGTCGAGAGACTTATTTCCGTTTATTTATTTTATTTTTTTCACTGCCAAGTTTTATGAAAAAAAAAACCGATGTCTATATATATGTCGCGATGATTTCAAATGAAGAGAAACCTTTGTGCGGCCAATTGTAGCATTTACTGCATTTTGTGTGTGCGTGTGTGTGTGTGTGTGTTTTTTTATCCATACATATAATACTCTTTGCGGTATCACCGTTCGCGTCGCGCAAATAGAAATCAATGCATTCATCGCGGTGAACTGCGTGTTGAAAAGATTAATCGTTCACCGGCACTGGAGAGAGCATTAAACAAAGCTTCAACCGCGCGTAAAATGTTACGCTTTATTGCTTGTCTTGTATGCGGACAAGAGAACGTCGAAGTGCGATAAACATTCCAAAATGATGATCTCGCGCGTGTGCGGCTTGGCAAAAATATCATAGAAAAAGATCATATAACCTATAAGTATATTATCTCTCGCGTAGTGTTCTAAGTGGTTGTGCCTATCTTTTCTTGATCCGCTGTATCTCATATGTTTTTACTTCATTCTCTTCCGATGAGAATAGACTGAGACGTCGTCGAAATGAAAGGTCTTTTTTTGCGTCATCTCGGAACCAGCCGATTTTTGCCTTGTAAAGATACGTGTTCATTATCGTTTTATCGTCGTAATACCTCGGTAATATTGCTCGTGCGCGAAAAGTGTCCAAATGAATGTAAGCGGAAGGCACAGGGTGGAAGAAAAAAAAATAACTGTACACACATATGCCGGGGGTTAGATACGGACGGTAATTGTCGAATAATCGTAACATCAAAGTATGCTGTTTCCTTGCGGTAATTTATTTTGTTGCATTAAATTAAAATGTGTTCGGTCTTCTACGATGCTAAATTCATTGTAACGGCAACAAAGGCGCTGTCATTTTCTCGGGGGCACCGTACAATTCCCACCGTAGTTTATTACAAACGAGAAATTCACCCCCGCACGCGCGTACTCACTCGCGCGCGTTTTCCAGATTTACAAGGTTTCGAGAGACGCGGCCATATTAAATCACGGTTCGTAAATATTCATGCGTAATAAACGCGGACAAACAATCCGTTCGTGCAGTCGCACAGCACCACCGCTGGTTGCGGGGGTGGAATATTGCGCGCGGCCCACGTGACTCCGTCTCGGCCTCCTTGAAAGAGAGAGAGAGAGAGAGAGAGAGATAAATGGATTTGAATATTGCAATAAATTTTTACGATATTGTTATTTACTTACAAGACCTCCCACACCGTTGTTACAGCGAGATTCGAACTCCACTTGCGATAAATGTCGCGCGGAGGTTCGTTTTTTTTTTCGTCCATCTGCTATCACGCGAGCTGCTCGATAAAAATTATATGCCTGTCAAAACGACACTCTCTCCACCTTTCTCTTTATTTTTTCTTTCTTACGTGTGAGTGTTTTTCCCCACGTTCACAAAGGACCGTGTCACAATATTGTCGTCGTAAACGCACGCGGTAATGCAGTTTTTCGATTCCATTCTCGCAGGGGTGGCCACAGCGATACACCGGCTATTTCACCCTGAAAATTATTTACGACGGTACGCTGAAAATAACCGAGGGCGCGAGCGATGATATCCGTTCTCTGATGTGTGTGTGTGTGTGTGTGTCCGCACACTTCTCTCGAGAACAACGCACTAAGCCCGAAAAAAATTTACGTATTCTGTTCTCCGACGTTCGCAACGCGTACAGAAATTCGGCAACTGCGGATAATTGCAAAGAAAATACGTGACTTTTATCTCTTACGGCATGTATCTATCTTTTAAAAATGTTTGTAGAACTCGATTCGTGTTTCGATGAATATCACGGGAGCGCGCTGATAGAGCGGAATATCGTCGAAAGGGGAAAAGCATCGATATGCGAGCGAGCGCGCGTTTTCGCAAAATATACAGCATATCGTCTCGCTTGAGAGAGAATCGAGATCGTGCGCTTTGCTCTCCTCTGCAGTTCCGAGAAGAAACGACGAATTTTCATAGTAGCGCGCTATTCTCGCGAATAAAGCTTTTATTAACGATAAGCAGATCTGAGGAAGACGTCAAAGAATACCGATCGCTATTCCGTTGCGAGAGGCGGATGCATTGTGACAACGTTCGAACAGAATCCGTGGAATTTTCTGCAGCCTGCAGTAGCGGGAAAGGATCTTGGCGCGCGCGCTCGGCGTCAGGATTTTTCCGCCTTCTTTTCAAAGAGTTTCGCTTATAACTGTACTTTTCGGCGCTTGCGTTCTTCTCGCCGCGCCGCTCCGAGGAAAGAGGATACGCCGAAGTATTTTAATATCGAGCCTGTGCAGAACCGGCCTGTACAGAGCTTGCGAGCTTCAGCATTGTCCAGACGATCTTTCCCACATGTGTGAATGGATAGGAATGCCACCGAGCGCGCGCGCGAGGCTTTTGTACGGCTTTTGTAAAGGCGTGGGCCTTTATTGTTCGGTTGTCCGGCGATCAGTGGTTGTCACGCGACAAAAAATCGGTTCCCGACGTCTGTACGAGCGCGCGGGTCGACGAAGTTAATTAACGAAAGGTAAATTGCACGTTAACTTCTCGCAATCAATCAAAGATTTAACTTACAATATTACGCATATTTGGATATTTGGATAGTAATAAGATCAGAGAAAATTCAATTGCCACTCAGTTCTTCGTGCTGTGTTAATGCTGCTGTTATTAATTGCCGCAACAGTGCGAATAAGTAAAATTGGCTTGTTAATTATGCGTTATCACATTGTAAAAATCTTCTTATTGGAAAACGTGAGCTTTTTTGGCACACATGCGGTGTATTGTGAATATTTTTACGGAAAAAAATAAAAACAATGTTTTGCGCGCGATGAGTGGAAGGGAAATTCGAATACGTTGCGAGTACGCGACGAGTGGAGGAGTCAAGACAATACCTGTTGCCCGGACTAGTGTTGCGATTGAGAAACTCTGTTGAACTGTTGCGCACGTAGCTTTTATCCATTCACATGCACTGATGCAAATATCATGTGCATACTTCTGGGAGGGTATGTACGTAGAGTCCGAGCCGAGCCTGCATTCTGATTCAGACACTAGAAAAACTCGATGCCGTAGCACGTTCACGTATTACTTTTTTTTTTTTTTTTTTTTTTTTTTTTTTTTTTTTTTTGTTTGATCCGGGCTCACCAGTCTCGCGTCCGCAGTCTGGATGTGCTCCGAATGTTGTCTTTCATTAAATGAAATTCCGTCGGAGTGGGATGGCAAGGCGGAAAACGCAACTCTTAAATCGTCGAATGTGTGCGTTTACACGCAAATCAGCAATGTCTGAAATTATTTAAACAATTATTATCGCAAATCCCACACTTACGTGTTCTTTCTTTTTATACAATAAAAACTATTAACACTTTTCAAATATTGCAACGAGACGATTGTACACGATTGTGATATTGAAAAAAAGAATACATGAACATAATTTTTACAGATATTCTCACGATAATGCTTTTGTCAAAAGAATTGTGAATTAGATAACGGAAAAAGAAGTGTAATTCTTACAAAAATATACATTACAGGTGTATAGGTTTAGGGTTAAAGCTCGGCAACCCGGTCGCGTTGTTGTTCTTCCGTTTTCGATATTTGAAATGCGCCGAGATGGGCATACATCATAAATCGGCGTGTATGTGTGTATAGGTATTGCATCCGGCATAGCGATTCTGATCCCCGCGCGATGCGCTTCAAAAACGGCTCGATACGGTTATGCAATACGGTTTGCGTAAAGCCTCCCCAACCTCCGGGAGCTTCGTTTCTCCTTTTGGTCGCGATCGACAGATGCTCCGGAGGATACCGTCTTTTTCCTATCCTATGATATCATGGTACATATATATTTCCCTCAGTCGCGAGAGAAAGAGAGAGAGAGAGAGAGAGAGAGAGAGAGAGAGAGAGAGAAATCGCACACACAAGTACCGACAAAAAAACGCGCGGCGAAGGCAGCTTCGTAAGAACGGAAGCGGAGTCGAGATCCGTATTACTGCCATTCGAGTGCTCGTCTCTATGGCGCGGAAAGGAGATCGCATGCTATGTGACCGAAGGTGCTGCTAATTCAACTTGGGTAAGCAAGACTCGCGCGGGTGTTTTTTCACAAAGAAACCATATACTGTCAAGAAAATGCGTACACTCGTTTGATTTTTGTTTTTTTATTCGCGCGATAATAAGTTTTACCGCGAACTTGTAATTGTGTCCGATATTTCTTTGAGAATTTTCTTCGTTCGCCTTTAATTCCGCATTTCGAAAATGATTACGCGCGCGCGAAAGCAACACACGAATCAAACACACAACACACATCGGGACTTATTATTTCTCAAAAAACTTCTCGAGATCCATCGAAAGAAAGAGAGAGACTTTTCAATACCGCGATTCTCGCAGCATCCGTTCTCGGGAGCAGCGAGGAAGAAGAGTATCCACGCGCGTGGTCCTTTCCTAATGAAACCTTTCGAGGCAGGGATCGGAAAGAGAAAGAGAGAGAAAGAAGAGCAGTAAGAGACCGTATAAAAGTCCGAATCATCGAGTTCGATAACGAGGCTGCGAGGTGGAGTCGGCCGGCTGCGCTCACCTTAAAAGTCGCTCGGGGAAGGCCGTTAGCTCTGCGCGAGCGCGCGCCTTTCCAAAGGGCGGAAAGACATACCGAAAAAAAAAGACTGTCTAAATGCACGCAAAAATGCCATAAGCACGGCGCGTGTGTGCCGTAATAACCGTAGCGACCGCTACTGTCGGCGAGAGTGAGGTTTAGTGGGTGGTTCGCGAATGGGACGGTTCGAAGGGGTAGTTCTTGAAAAGCCGGTTGGGGCTCCGCACGCACGTTATATTCAATAAAACCCAAATGTACCGCAAGAGACTCTTTTGCCGCGTCCTCTCCCTTCAGGCTTCGCCCATTAGGCCAGTTTTACTCTTGTCGCCTTGTCTCTTTTCTCCCCTCGGCTCTTTTCTTCCCTCGCTTGACTTTTTATCTTTCGCTCTCGCAGTTTTTGCGCGCGTTTTCCGGTGCACGCGTCACAGAACGGCGGATCATTTGTCGAAGTTTATTTCGCGTAAGCGACAAAATTCGCCTCTCGCGGCTACGCAAGACGCTTGTGATTCTTTACTTATCGTTTTCTCTCCCCTTCTCTCTCTCTCTCTCTCCCTCTTTCTCTCTTTCTTTCCCGCGTTCACAAAGTCACCCGTGGGATGAAGATAATTCTTGATTACGAGCATTAAAGCGCCACTTTCTGTGTCTGACGTCGATTAATTTATAAGTTTTATTTCGGTTGGAGTTTGAAAACTAAAATTGCGAAAAGTAGCTTTAAATAAAATCTTTGCATTAACGACATTTGCAAAACTTTTCATTAAGTTAATTGAAGATGATCTCGTGTATTGTTTTGAAAAAAACAAGCTTCGAGCGAAGTTGCGATAACAAATAAAAGCACGCAAAGTAACTGTACAGAATTTCCTGTTTATATCCAGCTGTTGATAATTTGTTTTGTAGGTTACACCGTGTTCTATATATATATTTTTTTTTATTATCATTTTTTGACGTCACGCATCCATAAATTTGATTCTGCAAAGTGTAAATAGGCCTTACAATAAACCATATCGAGCATTTGTAATATTGTTTTCTTTTTTTTTTTAATTTATCTTTGAAGATAGGTAACAAATTTTTAAGATAAAATATTCTAATATAAAAGTATTAAAGTATTAAAAAGTATTAATGTTATATGTTAAACTCTTAATTTCATGACAGATAAAACTATATTGAGATTATTTTTGGAATACGTTTATTTGAGATATTAATCGTAAAAATTATCAATTGATAAGTAACATGACACACAAAAAATATCGTACATTTAAATTTTTATTTTCAAACTATTGTAAAAAATTGCACAAAAGATTTGCTTCGACGATCGTATTTTTGGGCAAAGCAGAGCGATAAAGTACGTGAAACTCTATGGAGCGGAAGTGTTATTGGGTCGTGGCCACTTAATATGCAAATGCATCGCGGAGGCGGGCAGACTGTTGTCGCTCGTCTCTCCAGCCCGAATCCAGACAGCAAGGCAAATGCGCGACCAAATACTTTAATTTACATTTACATTTAAAATTGTTCAAGAGAGTTGACAGCCGCCACTTTGGTCATTCCTCCTTCCCTCGCAGTTTCTTTTCTTTTTATCGATCAAACAGTATCTTACTTAATATAAGTCGCATATTCTTACATCATTTACAAAAAAAAAAGTTTGCATCTCAATTGGATATATAGATAGATTTCGAGAAAAATATATTTTTGTAATTTGTGTTTTGATTTATACAGTAAACGCATATTAAATTCTTTAGATGCAGAGAGAGAAAGAGTGTGTGTGTGTGTGTGTGTTTTGTGAGTCAAATATTCTCTCTCTGTAAAACTATAAAATATATTTTTCAAACACAGAGCCTGTGGTCGTTTCTCGCTTTGTCTCTTGGGGGATGTAAATCCCAACTATTTTTATCGGCAATAATTATACATCAAAAGCGTGGCAATTAAACACAAAAACACACATAATCCCATCGACAGTTAGGCGTCAGATACATCGTCATTTTGACAATGACACTCGGATGTATATTCGACATCTTTCACCCCTATTTTACCGCTTTGTAGTCCTCGTTCGTCGCCGCTGGTCATGTAGTTGTTTACTGCAAACAGAAAGCTCGTGCGCGTTCGGGAGCTTTAGCAATCGTGCTTTTTGCGCGCTACCGAGGATTTATCCGCATCACGCATTACGAAACGTGATATTGCGATATACACACACACACACACACACACACGCCACATCGTAAAATCCACTCGAATGTCTTTCGATGATAGCGTAATCGCGATCGATCGATTATATCTAATGACTAACAATAAGATAAAGTTTGCTTGTTTGTGTGTCAGTTGCCATATTTGGTGCAATAATATTGCATATATTCTATCTGCTAACTCGTATTACATTGAATTATGAATCTCGTCAAATTTTCGGTCTTTATTTATGTAGACATATAAACGCAGAAAACTTTATTAAAAAATAATGGAAAAATATATCTTTTGTTTTAGTGGAAAGTATTCTTAGAGAGAATAAAGTAATGTATATATATTATTTATTTGCATATATATTATATATATTTTGTGTATTACATATGTATTATTTCTATTATTTAAAAAAAATATACATATATATGTATATAGTCTTTACAATCAAAAAAACTCGACAGTTTGAGAGACGAATGTTCATTCAGACGAAAGCTTTCGAGAGAAACTTTCGAGAAGAGGAAAATCGCGTTAATAAAACAAGTTGTTTTATGTCGCGTGAAAAGCAGCACAGATTGAATATCTTGAAAGAAAAAACAGCATTGTGTCAGTCTTATTAATATTCGATTAAATTTCGTGCGGTTTATAGTGTTCTATTCTCTGAAATTAACTCCGCGGTACCGCAGCGTACGTATTTTCCGATAGAGTTGCTTAACACCGGGTGCTTGTGCATCAAACACATCTGATTGCATAGCCAGATAGTTACGTTGCATCATCGGAGAATGTATCATCGGTGAATATGTCGTATAAACAGTCAGAATCTGAAATGATTGTATTACCGTTACATCGTAACAGTTATGTCTGTGTATACTAATATATCATTTCTTGCTGTGACAATTTATAATTTATAAAATTTTGTTTCTCTCTTTTTCTTTCTCTCTCTCTCTCTCTCTCTCTCTCTCTCTCTCTTTGACTCTCTTATGTATACGTAATATTTATGTATCTTATTATATTTAATTGCGCACACATATCTGCGCGCAAACTTTTTCAAAAGTTTCAGATTTTTGTAACGTTAAAAAAAAAAAAAAAATACTGATACGAGACGCTTTCCGAATCTCAATCTCTTCCGCGCGGAGCACATTATCGTGCAACGAAAATTTCAGATCTCAATCTCAAGCACGACATCGCCGATCATCTCGGAACGGGTAACATCCCGGAAGTCGGCGAATGTTCGGCGAATTGGCTCGCGGAGGAAATCGCGATGTTCGGTGGTAGGTACGAAGTGCTTGCTCTTCCGCAGGAAACGATTTCACTCAGACCATAGAGGGAAGTTCAACACGGTACGATGCACACGACGCCGCGCGTCGCCTCTTTCTACCCCTTGCCGCGCCCTTTGCCTCCTGCCGCCGCACCATCCTTCCGCCCTTGTGCTCGTCTCTGTTTCCACTTCTGGTTTCGGTCCTGCTTTTGGCCTCCGTACTACTCGGGATGTTTGAACCGGTGGGTGAGAAAAGAGGGTGTGTGCGCCGCATGCCCGAAGGGTCGGCGGCGAGATTGCGAACACACCGCAACACGGTTAAGGTTCTGAGTCGCCAATCGCTTCAAAGCAACCGTAGTTTACTAGCCTTTCAGCTGGTATCAATCTAACAGAACAGATAGTGTGTATTTTATTCAACGCATCGGAAGATTCTTTTTTTGTTTTTTTTTGCGAGCGCGCGCGCGTCTTCAAATAACCAACACGCGCATTAACACTCGCAGCTTGGACTTTTACCGAATGAAAGAGAATACTTTTTATTAATGAGTCACATGTTTGAACGAGGTGTTTTTGTATTTTTATTTTTATTTTTTATTTTTTTTTTATGACAAACACTCAATCAATCGTCAAAGACAAATAGCGTAATTAGACATCGACGGCGGCAGCTCGCAATAATGGTTTTTCCGTTCATTTGAATGAGAGTATAGCGCGCCGCTAAATTTCGCCTCTCTCTCGATTAACTCTCAAAAATTCAAACGCACGATTCTCCCTTCGCGGGAAAAGGGTTGTTACAATTTGAATATTTATAAGGTAAGGAGGCCTCGCGAACTTTCCGAGTAGCTGCGCACAGATATCGCTAGTTCGGCCGTTCTTTGAATACATTAATGGAATTTCAAAAGCTCGCTTGCGTATTCGTCGAATGATATGCATTTCCTATCACGATCGAGTCGCGAATACGGCACGTGAAAAAAAATAGAAAGAGAAAGAGAGAGAAAGAGAGATAGATAGAAAAAGCCGTTCGATTAATGTAACAACAAAATAATCACTCTTTCGAATTTGACTGTGTATGGATTGAATTTCTTTTTTTGCATGTGTATTTCGACTCGAGTGTGTATATTATATATATCCTATATATATATATATATATTTATTTAGATTTTCGCGTAACGATTCGAATCGTGAAATGTGCTCGAGCGAACGAGAAGAAATCAATGTTGAAAATCTCCGCTACGCGCAAGCCGACTCCTCGTTATTCCGCGCGTTGCCGCGTCACTTAATTTTATTCCGCGCATGTAGGTTTCTGTCGGTGAGCGCGCAGTCGTCCGGATCATATTTTTCTCGGTGATCCGTTGCATATTTTTGCATAAAAAAAATAATCGGCCGGCGGTACGCACATTCCAATCCGCATAAAGCAATGCCACTGGTTCGGATATATTTATCGTGAAATTTGTAAAAAAAAGAAAAAAGGCGGCAAGAGATGCAATTTTAAATAGTGGCAATTATCGAGTGCATTCCGGCGTGCAACGTATGCGCATACGCGTAACAGGCCGTCACAAATATCGTTTTAACGGGGGACCGGGTGGGCAGAGGGGAATAAACAAAAATACACTTGCTCGCACGCGTATATCGCGCTCACGCGCCCGTACACACACACAGACACACACACATGCACAGATTGTATCGGCCAAAATATTGGCTTGATACCGGAATTGCGTTAATTGTGCGCATTTGTGCGAAAATAAATCATGGATCTGTTATGTACTGGCGGGACGCGCGTATAGGAAAATGCAGATGAGCCGTGCCACATGTATCGCTAATTATTTCCGGAAATTCATGAATCCTCGTCGGATTATTTTCAATTTCCTGACTTTTAAAACATGTAACCCCTCCCCGGCCGCGACGAGCTCGCCCCATTCCTCCGTTTTCTTCTCGTGACAACAAGTAACCGAAATTCAGTAATGGCGCGCGGCTCTCCGCACCTCCGTCGGCGACGAGAGAGAGAGAGAGAGAGAGAGAGAGAGAGAGAGAGAGAGAGAGATTTCGCAATTTCTACTTGCTTCTTGACGCGCTTTGACGAATTGCGCGAGCGGGGAACCTCGTCGTCGCTGCGCGATTCCCTTCCTCCTCTCTACCCTTCACCCTTGAACGCATCCCGTGCGTTCACCTTAAATTACGACACGACAGTCTGTCCTCCCCACCCCCTCTCCTTCTCCTCTCTCATCGGATTAGGCATCGGGTAACCGATTGTAAATACGAGGGAGCCGGAACGCGGAAAAGGGGAATTGAAGTTTGCCGAGGTTGTAAGAGGAGACGCTGGTAAATATCTTCCTGCCTTCCTTCCACGGTTCCTTTCACCAGTCACCGGTCGCCCCCAATCCACATCATCGTTTCCCTACGAACCGATCCGATCTGTTGGATTGCGGCCACGCCTGCGTTTCGAGGGTGCAGCGTCTTTAGCATCTCGACAGTTTTCTATATACATATATGTATATTCCGCGGAATAATGCACAAATACATACTTTGTACATTTTTATTATAAATTTTTTCTTAAAATCCCATTAAATGTAACATATTCCGCTCTCGTTATATTTATCTTTTTTTTCTTCGCACGACACGCATTTTCTGAAATGTCTTTTCGCCGTGAAAGAGTAAGACGATCTCCGACGGCATGAGATAAATCCGCAGAGTGCAAAGCGAGGACTCGTCCCGAGGACGTCGTCAGTCTGGTGAAAAGTGGGTAGGATCGTAGGGAAGTCTAGAAAAAGAGAAAGAGATAGAGAAAGAGTCCGTCGGCATATCGTCGCGCGTTTCTCGAATGGCTGCTTCGGTTGCTCTCTCGTAAGACGATTACGCGAAAGAAAAAAAAGAATTAAAAATGTCAAGTTGAAAAGTGGAGCTCCGTGACCGGGCAAGCGGACGGTGGAGAGTTAGAAGAGCATATTGAAAGAGGCATAAAGGAGGACGAGTGCCGAAGAAGGAAAAATCCCTGCGGGCGGTAGTAGGAGGATAGACGGGAGGAGGAACGAGCGCGTTCCCGAAGAGACAAGACGAGCCGTTGGAGACTCGCCTCTTCTTTCTTTCTCTCTTTCTCTCCCGCTTCGTTTTCCTTTCTTTTCATCCCGTCGTCAGCCGTTTCTTCATTTTCCGTGACTCCTTGTAGCTCGCGAAGGAGATCGCCCTTCGTTTTTCCTTCGCTCCTTTCTCCCTGCGCCATCGTGTCTCTCTTCCGCGAGAGGAGCGCGGTCGCCCCCCTGCAACGAGGACACGAAAACGAGTCGGAAACTTCGCAGAAACGGAAAAGAAAGAGGGAAACGCGGGCGACCGACCGGTCTCTCCTCCGCACTGCACTCTTTGGTACCGACATCGCGGTTTGCCTTTTACATTATATTTATTTTACTTCATTTTTCGCGGGATAAATGTCTTCGGGGCTTTGCCAGTCGGTTAGGAAAATGCTTTCATAATGTTCTCTCTCCTCCCGCGCCGACTACTCTTCGCCTCTCTCATCGTCCCGCGCCTCGTCTTCTCCTCGTCGGCTCGAGCTTTCGCCGCGAGCCTTCGGTTTCTTTCTTCGCCCTCTTGCGCGCGGAACAGAGGAATAAGATAACCCCTACCTGCGTTTGTTACGTCTACCGAGAGAAACTAATATTGTGGATCTTGTCGCGGCTCACAAAGCAAGTGGATATTCGGATATAGCGTCGCGTCGATGTTATTAGCTGATAAAAAGACGATCTCGAGAAGAAGAGACTCGCAATATTTTTTTTTTTTTTTTTTTATTGTTTTGCGAATCTTGTATCAGAGATGGAGTGCGACTTTGAGAGACGTACTATTGACAGAATTGACAGAAATGTTAATAAAAATTCTTATATTCCGATTATATATACGTAATCCGTCATGCTCTCCGGCATGTGTGTTTCTTACGTAATAAAAAGAAATAAGTTACTGACGCGCGCCAACTAACAAAGTGCGACACGCACAGATCGGTGAAAATTCGTCTTGTGCGCGAAATCGTAAGAGACGCGCGCGAGTTCTCAATCTTAAGTTAATCATTTTTTTTTTTTTTTTTTTTTTTTAACTTTTTTTTCCGGCGAGAAACGCAATGGGAAGAGAGAAAACGGTTGATTTTGGCGAGACCAGAGACTGATGTCTCGGTGGTAATTCGAGAGGAAGCTTCGGACGCTACCCGTCGCGCCGTCGAGAATCGACTGATTGCGAGTCACGAGGGAGAAAGGAGCGCTCTTTCCACGAAGTTTAACGAGGTTACCGGCCAAATCGGTGAAACCGGCCCCAATATGTCTCATCCGCCCTCGATCTTATTCCGTTCGAATTCGCGTTTCTCGACAAGATTTTGTTCTACTTATTCAAATTCTCGTCGAAAACGTTATTAACACGGTCGAACGCATGTGGCTGATTTAAAACAAAACTGTTTTTGCGAGCGAGAGAGAGAAAGAGAGGGCGCTTACGTTATATTGCGATTGAGGAAGTAAAATAATATTATAACGAGAATTAATAAAATATTTGTATTGTAATGAAAAATATATATTCAATGTTTTAATCATTTCGGAAGTACGCTGCGTATTTTTCGAACGCTTGAAAAACACACAAGCGCAGCAGAAAAAATTGCTCGCGACACGTCACTTTTTCGAAGTAACAAACTTTGAAATTTTTTTGTCGGAAATTTATATGCATTGACATTGCATATAATCGAAAATTTACATAGTATCAAATTCAACGATTTAACGCGATGAAAATTAATGTTTATAATGTTTTATTGATGTTATGATAACATTACCGATAAAATCACATTCCCGCGCAGTTTGTGCAACCGCAGCTTTATCCTGCAGGATTTTCGTGTGTCCAATTTTATTAATTGCATACGGTTATTAGCAGGAATTAGCAGCGTTTCGTGCGCACATACGCACGTGCAATCCTTGTTTCACATGTTAATTTTTTCATCCTGTCGTGCTTTTACAGTGTTTGTCGGTCGGGTAAGATCCTTTTAATTAAATTGATATGTGTGATTATTATTATTATTATTATTCACATAAAATTAAAAACAAGTTATTTCCTAATGATTCTTCAATGTTATATTAATTTAACTAATCTGACTTCAATTAATTTCTCGTGCAGAAAAATAATTGTTTTTTCTTTCTCGAGAAATTAGTTGGAGTTAGAGTAGTCAAATTAATACACAGTAGTTAACTTATAATAGGATATATATATATATTATATTTATTTATTATAAAAAATGTACTCACGTTTCGCGTATGATCTAAAGGTGCATTCACTTTTCTTCATTTACTCCTCACGAAGCAATCTATACCTGTCATAATCTATCTGAATTCTAAATTGTCATCTCGCAAATTATGCCACTTGGTGTAACCGTGTATATCTCGCCGAGAAATCTCAACGCGCGCGTCGTTGACTGTTAATAAATTACCATCGGCGCGATGAAAAATTGCGCGAGCGACACACACACACACACACACTTGTGGTGTTCGGAGTTATTACCGCTTAACTTTTCCCTCGATCGGGCTGATTGTACGGGCGACGCGATCGATCCATTACGTGATTTTCGCACACGAAACGGGGGGGGAAGGGGGGAGGGGACGAATATCGAAGTAAACTAATTCTTGTCCGCCAACGACGCTACGTTCGGTCTTGTTAATTAAGCCGTGCAGAGGTTACAATGACGTATCGGAGATATGCAGCGTTTGAACTTTGATGAGAACGATGTTCGCATAGGGATGGTTAATGCGGTGACACGCACTGGGACACCCCAGAAGGGAGTGGCCCGAGCCCGGCCATCCTGGTCACTGCTCAGTCGATAATTACTTACCCCCGGCTTAATGCGGGGAGCTCATCAAACTGTGTGTGAAATATCGTTTTCGCGCGTATATGCGCACCCGTGTCGGGCGACGACGTAACGACGGGATACATATTGCGAGGCTCGCAGCCAAAATGCATCATGCTCGCGTCCAATATTAACTTAAGTCATTAATGTCGGAAGCGTCGTGTTTCCGAGAAAACTTCGCGTAACCGTTAGCCGTAATAAACTTTCGACGTTTTTTTTTTTTTTGTTTTTGCTCTATTTCCTTTCTCTCTTGATTGAGATGGTGTTCTATTCTCCGCGCGCGCGCGCGTGTGTGTGCGCATGATATATTCAATGATTCAATAAATTCTAAAAATCTAATCGCATTACGTGTCTCTGTATGTTTCAGATAGCAGGTGTACGCTTGTCACACACGTACAAGGTAGTTTCCACTACTTGCGAGTGAGTATACAACAAAAATGTATTACTTTTTTGTTTTTATTAAGTCGCGGATAAGATCGAAGAGGTAAGAGATAGTGTCTTAATCACAGAAGGAGTATTTATTTGGAGAAAAGTGGGCGGTCGTTCGTTCGCGAGAGATATCAAGAACAACGTGAAAACAACGGGAGGGAACGTTGTGCCATTACATTTATTTTTGGATATTTTATTTGCGAGCAATCTTTTTGACAACGTTCTCTATTTTATAAACAAACCAGGCTGAATGAAGAGAAGAAATACTTTTGCAGAAATAATTCTGCACGAAATGCAAGACAAAGTCAAACAGAGTCGGAGCCGGCTACCTTCTTTTTTTTTTCCTCACTTCCGTAGCGTGTAGAATTTTATTTACCAAGCTGGAGAGCGGGGATTGGTCCACCTTCTCCACCATTGTCTCGCAATGAAGGAAGACAACCTTCATTGCGACCTCCGCAAGCTCTTTCCAATTACAGGCACGGAGATTGTGTCGCGGTATGGCATCGGCCCGACCGCAGCTAGACGCACTGCGTCTGGTTTTAAAAGAGTATAGTCGTAGAAATATTTAATTGTACCTTATGTATATATATAAGAAATCGCGAAATTAAACAAAAATCTATCTCACGGCATGTAGCGGCAAGGTTGAGGGCGACAGTCATCACGATTTTTCGCTCTTCTCGCTTCTTCTCATCCCTATTACACGGGCTGCGCTGAGGCACGATGAAAAAAAATCTTCACCGTGCGACAATCGATGTCGTTTGTGAATAATAAAATTGCAGATCGATAGATAGAAGTAGTTTGTCTTAGAAACAATTTTTGAATCTTTGATAAGATTCGATTGTAAAAGCAGTCGAAAAATCCCGGCAAATTGTTTTCTCGAATTAATTCTTTTTGATGTGCTCGCGAGAGAAAGGCAGATGTGAAGTTGTCGATATATATATTTAGTGCCGCTAAAATGCGACAAGTTTCTCGTAAATTGGAATCCAAATTTAATGCGAACGAATTTTCACCAAGGAGACGAAATGGACCGGTAAACGATAGTGGCGCGATAAAATGAATTTTGGCATGCTCTTCTGCGATCGCTTCGATTCCTATTCAAGGGGTCTTTATTCTCTCTCAGGAACGTAGAATCGTCTGCGTGGTCTCTGGAAGTCGGCAAAGTTTTATTGGTCGAAGCTCCGTACGTGATCGGAATAGAAATCGCTGCGCCTCGATCGCGCCCGCAGATCACTTTACGGGTGTGTAAAAGCGACGATATAATGTAAAGCCCTTCTTGAACAAATTAAATGCTCTCGCATTGATGCGTCGTGGAGAACCGTATTTTGAGATAAACGCAAAAATATAAATCTTCTTCGATTAGTATGTTTCTTTTTTTATGTGAGAAACACCGCAACGTGTCTTGTCTTTTAGAGAAATAATTTTACAAAAAAAAAAAACAACACTTCGCACTTCTACATATTTTAATATCGTGCTTTATTTTTGTAATTCAATTTATATGTCAACACGAGTATTTATTTGAAATTGCGTTATTTGAAAACGATTGCAAAATTTTGCGCAAGTTCGCAAAACCGAAGTCTGCGTATCGAGGACACGCTCGAGCGTTTCCTTCGACGGCGGACATGTCACGATAGATTTTCCAACATCGTCAAGCGTGTGCCCGAGTTACATACAAGCGGTAAGGTCGTAATTTCAATTAGTAAACACAATTACTGGCCAATTACCAACGAGCCGTCTGGCCAGCCGGTGGCCACGGCAGTCCCCTGATTGGTTGACTTCATTGGTTCTCTCTGTGATGCATTTTGTTACACGGCATGCGCGTTCAAAAGACGGGTGAAATATTACTCTTCTCTCGCGATCCGAAAATATTGTTTAGTATAATCTTGTTTAGTTGCGTTTTAAAAAACTATAAAACAAAAAATAAATAAACGTTTGAAGTAATAAACAATAAAGCTTATGCGTTTCAAGCATTAATTTTATTAATTGGAATGTGTGATTACACCGCGTCTCGATGCGGAGCGGGGGGTTTTGTCAGTCGCAAACGTTGATCAGGAAAAAGTATAAAAACAAGTCCCGGCCGCGTAACGATCGTAACGTGATATCAATCGCTGTACTTGCGCGTGTCTCATCCTGAGATTTAATTGCGCGTTTAATTTATTCCGAGAGAGAATGCTTTTGTTCCGTATAATCGAGCGAGAGCGAGCGAGACAGACACGGAAACGCGATTACTCGACTCCGCCGCGCCCTTATAACGAAGCGACGAGCCGACGACGAGTTATTGCGTAAGCAGCCCGATCTTGCCGACCCCTTGAAATCGAAGAAGGCCGTAACTGTAACAGGGAGAGGGGGTTGGTCGTTGCCTCCTCTCGGGTGTGCGTGCTTCGTTCACGGCTCGCTTTATTACACCGCTTCTCTCTGCCTCCACCAGCATTCGCTCGACGCAGCGACGTCGACCCTCTTCCATTCTCCCGCCGCAATGTCGTCCTCCTTTCTTCCGCTGCGCTTGTATCTCAAATCAATAGACACTTTTATGCAATATCGTCTTTCTAACGTAACACAGTCGTCGCCGTCTTCAAATTTCGCGTCTTTTCATTTCTCGGAAAAATATGAGAGAGAGAGAGAGAGAGAAAGAGAACGTCGCAAGCGCGCGCGCGCGCAAGGGCGCGATTTTCTCTCGCTATTTTTTTTCTTTGACCTTAGCACATCCATACGTGAAAAATGTAGATTCTACTACGAAAAATCGTTAAAACGAGAAACTCTTTAAAAAGAAGAAGAAAAAAACGTGCGCAACCGATACACCGTTATCCGCGTCGCGAAAAAATTTTTTCCGCGTTTATTCCCGCGTCAAGTGAATTCACGCCAAGTACACGCATTGCACGTAACGTTAAGTTGCTCAGCGGCCGGATATTAAGCAGACATCCGGCTATTGTAGCGCTCAAATACGTCATTCGGTAGTGCGAGGTGTCGAGTTTTTGCGTTCGATTGAAACGATTTCCCTCGCGACTGCGAGGCAAGAACGCGGCTCGCGCACGCACGCCTCGCGGTTAAGTAGAGATCTTACAGTTAATAACCAATTGCAATTAATTTTCGGCGGCGTTTCGGTTCGCATCCATTTTTCTCTCCCCGCGCGTTTTTTTCTTCACGTATCTACGATGAATAACTTTAACGCTCGGACATCATACGAGACTTACTTTGTCGCAGGATAATTTTGTCTACAACAAAAAGAAGAATATTTGCTGCACTATTACACTATAGAATATTGAGTCTGGTTAAAAATACAAACGTGTACATACTTTTGTGTGTGTCAAAGCTGTGTGTAGAAATACGCAGAGACCAGGTGACAACCGATTGAAATTATAATTCCCGTAAATTGTGTGAATCACAAACCGTGCGTCAGATAGAAATTCGCAACAACGCTGTGGAATCGCGAAATGCAAACAGCAAATCGCGTAACGCGAGATATGCGATTATGTGCCTAAATATGATTTCTAAGTATGCGCGAGATGAACAGAGTTCTCAAGTATAGATGAGGACCCGTCGCGCAGGAGCGAGTGTACGTGACGCTTTTTAGGCTCACGCTGAATTCGAATATTAATATCGTGATTAATATGCGTCGCCTTGCTCGCGCCGAGATATATACGGGAGAAAGAGAGAGAGAGAGAGAGAGAGAGAGAGACCCGTGTCCCCGCAAAACGCCCGTGTCCAGCGAGAATACGCCCATCGTCCGTCGCCACACGGCTCCGCTACTTCATAGTTACATCGAATTCCATTTCGTGTTCATTAAACGCGTATTTGTGTTTCCATCGCCGCTCGCTGCCTCGAAGCGTGCCTTTTGCGATACATGTTATTAATTATGCGCGACCGGTCGTCCGATACGTCAGCCAATGGGAACGGATAAAGCGGAGCGGTGGTGTTTCGCGTCGCATAGATTTTACGCGTGTCGATTGTGCCGAATTGGTTATTGACTGTATTTGCGGTGCGGAGAAAAGCTCGGGGCGCGTTTAACTCAATTCCTGCTGCGCGTTTCGGCTTCATCGCGGGAGGATCGAGCACCAGCAGCTTTGTGCTGCGACAACAAATAAAACAAAAACAAAAAAAAACAAAAAACAAAAAAAAACGCGCGAACAATATTCACACGGTCGAAGATACATCTGAATTTTGACTCGCAAACACGTTCGCCGATGCGGGATCGCATTTTTGTTTTAATTGAGATATATATTGCGCGCCATTCGAATCGCACGCGCGCCCGATGTCGGTTTATTTAATAACAATTATTATCATAAGAGAGATAATCCTAGCGCGCGCGGTTGCACGGGAAAGATAGAATGCGAGGAAGACGGAAAAAGTGGTCGGCGAAGGGTGGTTACGGAGTTACGAGGATTTACGAGCGGTCTTATTTCACGCGTCTAACCAGCTGCGGCGGGGACTAGCTACTAGCGCGCGGGTCAGCGAATGTAGAAGGGGACCGAATGAAGGAGGATAGAAAGCGCGCGAGGTTAAAATCAGAGAGTGCGCGAACTGGTTTTATATACAGGGTGTGTGAGATTTACGGGAAACTTTTTTGCGCCGTATAAAAGTATCGAGAGAAAAAAGATACGCGAGGAGCAGTTTAATAAAAATTCGAAAAATGTCGATGCTCTTATTTGTTAAAAAACATACATTTTTTTACATTTTTCATCTTATTTGATTATCCACAATTAATACGTTTACGCTGATTGTTGGTCAGCGAGTTACGTGTATAACGCTGAAATGTGTGAAAAAAAACAAAATGTCTGGAAGAAAGAGATGACGAAGTAAATGTGTAAAGATTTTACTAAACAAAGAGCGTCATGAAATTCGCGGAAGAGAATCTGAAGAAATGAGGTGAAGCCGGATACTTTGCGCGAAGAAAAACCGTGGGGCAATAGTTTTCAGCTACCAGTAGTCATTTGTAACTCGAAGCCGGCGAGAGGTCAGGTTTATCACCGCCATAAAGTTCCTCGGCTTCCTCGGTGTTTCTGCCAGCCTATACCAGCTAAGCGAGTAGTTAGCGAAGTGCGAAGCGCCGACCGTCCGTCGTCGCGGCGATTTATGCAAATTAGCCGGTGCAGCTTCTTTTGTTGGAAGGCTTCTGCTGCCGCCGCCTTCACGACAAAATCTTGCACCTTTATCTTGGGAATATTTTTTTTTTTTTTTGTTTTTTTGTTTTTTTACGAAGAGAAAAAAAGAGAAAGAAAAAATAACGAAAAGCAACGTTGTAAATTGTTTGCAAATATACGGGAGAAAAAAAGCGATTTTTACGTTCTCTCATTGTGTGTCAGTCTTAAATATCTAATATCAGCAATTTCACACAGTGCGTACCGAAGAAATATTTAAATCTCTTTCGTTATTATATTATCCACTTTATGGAAAACCGAGAGCAATCTGATTTTTTTATCGTGTCTTTGTCAAAGTAATTTATTCTATCGTATCTCGATGTAAATTATTCGGGGAATACTTACGAGTCATCTCAAACATAATAAATTACTCTGTTTATTATGATACGTGCGATATATTGATATTTTTTTGCATGCCTGTTCTTGCTGATCATCGTGCACATCACATCCTATAAAAACACGCATTATTATTAAATTATCTTCTTATTAAGGATCAGGTTGTATTAATACGTCGTCGGCAGATTTGTTATAAAAAAAAAACTAATCGATAACCTTGTCTACATTTTTTATAACATTTTTTTTGTATATTTAGATCTTGTTTGTTCGCGTACACGACTTTACACACACTTCATTTATTGTCTTGTCTTCATTTATTTTATATATAATTAAAAGTACACAATTCTCTCTCTCTCTTTCTCTCTTTCTCTCTCTCTCTCTTTCTCTCTCTCTTTCTCTCTTCAGCATGACTATTGGTAATCCAATCGCTACATTTCATGACCGTATATGGGTTGGTCATAACAAACACGCGGTATCGTCGGTAATATAGCAACTTGCTTTTAGCAAAATTGATTAGAAGTTTAACTGCCACTATAAAGACGTTAGTCTTCTAAAAGGTACACAAGCAATATTATCAAACCGTATGATACGACAATTTCTTCCCGTTCACATTGATATATAACGTAATTATATATATTACTCTTACATTTTGCGCGAAAACACATAAATGCAAAAAAAGTTAAAAATTTAAATAATAATTGATAATTTTCTGGATGTATTATAATAATACGTTTGAAATAACAAGAGAAAAATTTTAATATATTTATGTCTCTCTGTCTACTTACATATAGTGAAAAAAAAAATTTGCATATTCAGATCTTGTTTTTCTCGATCCAGTTGCAATGTTCGTTATTCGACGACTCGTGTTGGCAAAGTTATGATTCGACGTGCGTCCATTAATGCAATGAGCGCAAACACCAAAGTCATCAATTTGCTGTACGAGGAAATACTCAGATCTGGAGCTCATATTTTACTTCGCGCTCGTTAGTATATTAGGTCGATGAGTATCATTGATGAGGCTGTCCAGCTATCTAATCTTCCTCCGGTATAACTGCAACCTCATTCTTCAGTAATGATAAAATCATCATTCTTGTCTTTAATTACGACGTAAATTGGTGGTTTACGAGACACAAGTGCTCTCGTATTTTGCTCTCTCTCTCTCTCTCTCTCTCTGTACGATACACATCGCTCGCAACAAAGATTATTGCGATTCTGTGAATGTGTACTTTCACCACTTTCTCTTTAACATTGAGTGAACTTTGTTTCGTAAGTGTTCGGTTTTTGTCGTCGTGTCTTGTGCAACTAACAATAATTGTAGAGAGCGATTATTTTTCTCGAACTCACGTCTGTATGAATTTTCACACTTGCGTTATTGTTTGAGTCAATGATTTTTTTTTTTTTTTACCGCTAAGAATATACAATCGACACGCTTTTGTGTACACGGCTTGTTAAATCAAACGATTATACGAGTAGTTGTAACAGAGCGAGACATTCACAAAGCGCAACATCCAACATCGCGGCTTGACTGCGATGTTTGATTATGTTAATAACTTCATTTAAAGGATAGTACAAGTTCGGCCAATCCCGAGGCTTGGGAAATTTTATTCTCGACAGAAATGCGTCGAAGCAGCTTATTAACAAAGTTAAATTGAGCAAAGTTTCTGGCTCTGATTACCCGCGCTTGCTCGGGCTAGTTCAGTTTTCAGCAGCGGCGAGTTTACTTCGCTGGGCAGTAAAGCACTTTTCCATTATCTTATGAAGATTTATTTGTACATATTTGCCTGTACATCATTTCATCGAGCGCGCGGAGTTATATATATATACATATATATAAAACCGACGCGAGAGACGAGAGCTTTTCCATCGCCACGTTATGTACACAAACTTAAGCGATTGTTCCACCGCATTAAGAACAACGGTTAATTAGCGTCAACGCGATATAGAGATAACTGATGCAATCGGTGTATATATGTATATGTTTTGTAATTAACTTTGTTTACGAGATATTGATTTACTTTTTTTTTTTTTTTTATCTTGAAAGCGAGTTCTCGGAACTGCTTTTACGCGCTTTTATTGCGAAAGATATACGAGTGGCTTATTTTTCAATACTTATCAGTTGCCGTGACGACAAGAATTAATTTAAGTTTATTTACGGGCAAAAAAGTGAGATGATCCGAATGAGATGATTTCTGCTATCTCACATTGTTATTATCGTTATCTTACACAGAAGATTATGCTTATATAGAGACTTGTGCGACTCGAGATTCGCGCGCGCGCATACACGCATGAGATATCGAAGTGTGTGCATACGTTATCTTTCGAGAGCGATAGAACGAAGACGCACGGCTACGTTTGACCTTCGCAAAGTTTGCAACCTCTTGTGCAACCTGTTGCCTCGCCGGCAAAAGACGGCTCTCAAACGTACCACGATGAAAGGAACGTGATATGTGGTGCTCGTGCACTTTCACTTGACGGATGTGATTATTCGCTCGAATCTTTTAACACTACTCAAATGGAGTTCATGCGGTTTTGTTGTGCGGCTCATATAATTGTCAGAGATTAAATTATGAATACGTGCCATAGAGCCACAATATAACAATAAAGACAATAGGGCATTTTTTGTTCCACGCTTGTTGACTATCGTACAAAAAGATTAGATTTTTATTTTTGACTTGAAAACACACAACTTGCTAAAAATGACTTGTTAATGTAACAGACATGCTGTTATTCTCGCGTTATTTTATCATTAATTATTATTATTATTATTATCAAGAGTGTGTCTTGCACATTGGCACACAAATGATATAACCTATTCTCACTACCAACTTCTTAGCATCTTGTTTGGTAAAGTGCAACATTTTCGAAATAAGTTTTGAAAACAAGCGGTACACGCGCGTGCAACTGACGTATAAAAAAGAATTATGGAGGAAAGAGCAGGTGACGGAGTCGAGCCATTTTTGACAATGATATCATTTTTCAAGACTCGGATGTCACACGAGAAGAAAATGCGCTAATGCTTCCGTTCTCACGCGCGGAATTGAGATAATTTTAATAAAATACAATATTCGATTTATTTGTTGTTTGTATTTTTAGTTTTGTTGTGTAAGAGATTGACCCTACTCTCTGACACGCGTGCGAAACGTTATCTTTCTAAGTAATTTTTTACGCGCGCGCAAAATTTGATGCTCGTTTCGCAAATAAATAACTTGCAACTTTTTTCAAATAAATTATCTGCACCTCGTGTTATAATATTGATTACGAACGAGTGACCGGGGATAGGAACATTAATAATTTTGTTTTCCGGGCAATTCTCGGTCGGGCTTTTCTTGTTCTTTTCGGGAATAATTCATGAGGAAACATAGGTGACATAGGCAAACATAAAGCAGAATAAGGAAGAGGGGACGCAGGTGAGAGACTAAGTCGGACGGTATTTTTGACAATGCGATCATTTTTCACGGATGGAAAATACAGTTAGTCATCTCGTATTATCTCGACCTTCGCCTGAAAGCGTTGAAATCGCACCTACGCCGCGGCGAAGCCCGTGTGAGCTTCCAAATGTCCGTCATTTCTCATAAGACGAATACCGAGAGCTGTGTACAAACACATAATAGCATCTTCTTATCGAATATTTATACTTTCTCCGGAAGATAAAAATGATTACGCGCGCGAGGAGAGGGAGAAAGAGAGAGAGAGAGAGAGAGGGAAAGAAAAATAAAATATTTATAAGGTGAATCGCGTTGCAATATCCGTATCAGAGAGAAAAATCAGAATCTCTTGTCATAGACGTAATGTACTTGGTCATTGGTTTGCTTTAATGCATACGCGTGGAGAAGTCGACAAGTGACACGTTGTTGAGTAGGAAATATTGGCTATTCATTTAAGTAGAATTTGTATATTTTGCAATTACATATACATATATTTACACATTTATAAAATAAACGTTATGCGCATTTATAAGATTTTTTTTTGCTCACGTGTCCGCTTGTATTCGCTCTACGCGTTACTTCTCGAATATTTACGTCGAATGAATACAAAACATATTTAACGAAGACTTGCATAATTGCCTGTCTACATTTGTAGCTCAATCATCGTGTGACGAAGAAGCTGTGACACAGATGCTAACAAGAATATGTTTTCTGCTCGAGAGAACGTACTTTGCATAGAATATTTTCCGCGTGTGTACATTTCTCCGTGCGTGTGTACGTGTGCGTACGTGTGTGTACATATATATATATATATATGTGAAATCCCACGTGTGCTCTTGACGCTATTAACAATGCAAATGGCATCAGACAAAAAACAAACGCACAGACACACGTAAACAAAATACAGATAAATTGCTCAATTTCGCGACTGAAAATTGCTTACCTTCCTATTGCCGCGGAGATAAGATCGTTCTTTAAATAATGCATCCGCATTCATAGAGGTACATCAGACGCGTTACATCAAATGTCAAGCGCCGAAACGTTAAACAATACGTCAAAGCTAACTGATAATTCAAAAATAAATGATAATTTTGGCATCGGGATCGATAATCCTGTCGGTATTTTGTTGCCGAGCCTCCGTTGCACAATGATATCTGACATCAACGCTCTTCGTTTACGCGCGTTTATTATTCGCCGATTGATCATTATTCGCCGATTCTATTGTAATCTATTCGAATAATTAGCGTTCTCGGTATTAATCCTAATACAATCGCTCCGCAATACAATCTGAATGAATCATTTTTACGATTCCCCCCGGCCCCTCCCCACCTCCCCTCTCTGTATCATTTCTGCAACATCGGGCGGGATTAATCGCGCTCGCATACGGATTGGGAATAATCAAGTATGATTAGTTAATAAATTTGCGTTTGACAAAGGGACGGACAGATCAAAGAGAGGACGCAGGATCAATCTGCCTAATTGTGAAGTTACGTGCAATGTCTACATTTATCGACATACATTTATAACGTGTTCGCATTAGTCGACATTGTCGGTAAACATTTGTCTGACAACAAAATTCGTAAACGTATGCATCGACATATGTACCGAGTAACGAACACGCTTCTGATAATTTTAACATGTTAAATACATGTATATATATACGACACACGTGTACATACACGTGCGTGTACGACATCTCTGTACACAAAGGAAAAAAACCAGACAACAAAATCGTCTAATAAATCATTTACTTACGTGGTAATCGGACGCGGATTCGCTCGCGGAGAAGAAGAAGAAGAAGAGAAACGCTGTCAACTGTCGTATCGTGTCGGTATTCGGTTTGCGATCGAGTTCTCGTTTTGCGAAGACCTCCCTTCGCCCGAGAGAGCGGCGAGGGACCACGTGTGTGCGCACGCGATGTCGTGCTGTTCGGAAGCTGGACAGGGGGAGCCTGCGTGATCGATCGGGTCATCAAACATCTTGCGATATTGTTGGCTGAATCCCCGGTGGCGGAGGAGTAAGGGCGAGGCCCGCTATTTTTATTACCGCGGTTTAACCTGACGGCGATTGCATCGACCGGAGACTGATGACGTTTTTATATACGGTCCGTGGCAAAAGAGAGACCGAACGAAAAAGGAGCCTCTCGTCGAAGCGAGATTATTTTGAAGCGCTACTCCACAACCGAACCTGATCCCTGATCCGTCTAAAAAAAAAAAAAAAAGAAAAAAGTGTAGCCAGCCACAAGCGAGAAAGAAGGATCGTTGGTTTTGGGCGCGTTATTGCGCGCTTGTTTAAGGCGAGAAAAAGTTGACATTTCGCTAAAACGGAATAGAAAAGAAGCATTTTGTCATTATAAGAAAATATTATCCGCAAAGTCGTTAAAGTAAACCGTGTATATGCCATTATAAGCGCCGCAGAGCGAGTGCGTTAGCGCGACGGTAAGACACACAACAAAGAACAATAAATAATGGACTCACTGTCTATCCGAATATGTTGAAGAGAATATCGCGGGAGCGCGCGGGTTATCTCACGCGAGGAGCCGCGACATAAGTATGCATGAAGTTAGCTGCGGGTCGTCTGAAATATTAAGCAGCTAGACTCTTCATGCCGAGGTCTGAAAACTGTTTACCCTGGAGGGCGCGACATGGAGAAAGAGAGAGAGAGAGAGAGAGAGAGAGAGTCGGAGTGAGCCGCCGTTAAAACCACGGTCGACTCTATACGACCTACCGCTCCGTTTGATAAATAATGCGGTTTTGCATTTTACGCGGGAAAACTTTCGGATATCGAGTCGCGGCGCGACAGCGAACAAGAGTCCGCGGAAATTCGTAATTCAATTAAATCCGCACCGCGATTCCGTCGATCATTTCGACGCGATGTGCGATTTTCAGAGTGAAGATCTTACGCGAGATTATTTCGCGCTAAAGTTTGAGAATAGAAATTCATTAATATCAGCGAAGCATTAGCGTGACGTCGTATAGCGACGTCCGGCTCGTTTTCTATGAGCATTGCCGAAATTTCACTGACAATTTGACTGCTCGCGAAACGAAGTTAATAGCAACTCGGGCGACGCGACTAGAAAGTACAGCCCCGTCGATCGCAGTTTCGCGGCGCGCGCACGGCGAAGATTGCGAAGTTTCACCGAGGATTCCTTACAAAGCCTGACTTATTTAGCCCCGAGCCTGCGATGGGCGCCACCTCTCTACACCCTCCTCCGTTCGCAGTCGCTTTGACTTGGTTTGCACCGGTGGCGGAGCACCGAGTGGCGGGTACTTCGCGAGAGGAGGGCGAGAAAGAGAGAGAGAAAGAGAGAGAAAGAGAGAGAGAGAGAGAGAGAGAGAGAGAGAGAGAGATGGTGAGGAAGCGAGAGCGGAACAGGCGGAAGAGGAAGGTTGCAAGGAGCGAGCTTGAAAGGACGAAACGCTCTTTTGTCGGTGCCCTCTACACCGCAGAACTTTATTAATTGCGCGTTTTGTTATGCAGATTCCTGCAGAGCCAGTCTCAGTCTTCCAACTCTCTGCTCTGCCCGAAGCAACCTTGTCTGCTCTCGGTCCTCGCGCGACCCCATTAACTCTCCGTTGGATCGCCTGCGAGAGAGAGAGAGAGAGAAAGAGAGAGAGAGAGAGAGAGTCCAAGGGACCCCGCCTTTAAAAGATTACCCCTCGAATTCATTGCCTTCAATTGGGAAAACTTTGCGCATTCTGCAACGATCTTTTCCGTCGTCGTATTTCACGCGTCCCGGACACGAGAGCGCGACATTTCAAGATTGCATTTTGATGCGCTCACGAGTGAACAACACTCGTAAACGAGAGTTTATAAACGCGGCGTCGTTGTACATAACAAGCAAACGTGACAAATTTATATTCTCGTGTGTTCAGCATTATTCATGCTGATTGGCTTCCGCGTCGTCAAACAATCAAACAATCGAGAAACAAATTGTCGGCAAGTCTTGAAATTCACGGAAATGATTCAAAACCAATAGTTCCACGCCGTGAAAAAAAAAAAAAAAACACCGCCAAGAAATTAGCAATATTTTTTCCATACACACGCATATTACACGCTGGCGTTGCTGCTTACGCCGGCGTAATTTTGTCGTAAGCTGTTAGTTCGCGTTGACGTGATCGCAAGCAAGCTAGCTCTCTCTTCCGTCGCGGACGCGCATCGATAATTAGCCCATTAGGAAATTAAAAGTCCTGCGAGTACTGAGAAGGCGGGACGGAGAGATACCGTTTTGTTTCGTCCGAAGCGTTCTGTTGCAACGGCGCACAGTCATTACCCCTCCCTCCCCCCTCGTCTGAGCCAAAACGAAATATTCCTCCGGGAAATACAGCATAAGAACCGCTTAAGAGCATCGGCCTTTCGTTCACTGTCCTCTTTCGGTCCTTCTTCCACTTCTTTATGATAGTCCGTGACGCATCGAATACTTATGCCAAGCTGATGTAAATTTTCTCTCCCAATGTTTTCGTACACTGGACAATCGCTCGGACAAGACTATCAACACCAGACGTAATTAGCATGATCAAGGACGCAGTAAAAAGACGACAAACAGAAAAATATTATCATTGCAAAACAAATTTCGACATTCTACGAATACGTGTATTTTTCAAAGAAGAGCTTTAATATTTTTTAAAATTAAATATATAAATTCATATTACATTAATAATTAACAAATGAATATTTTTTAGAATTAAAAGGTCATTATGATAAATCGAATATAAGTATGTAAATTTTTTTTTTTTTTTCTATGAGCATAATTATTATGTTACTGCATTTACATAATATATATTTTATTCATCTTTTATTACTAACACAGCTCATTCTTAATTAGTATTTCTTATACATCGCAATAATAATTGAAAGTTTAAAAAAGAAAATGAAAAATTTTTATAAGACAAGAGAGAGAGAGAGAGAGAGAAAGAGAGAAAGAAGAAAGAAAAAGCAAAACAAAAGTGAGAAATAGATGAGGAAATGAAAGACAGAAAAAAAGATGAGAATCGCAGACGAGGAAGAGTAGTAAGGAATCCGCTGATGCGGCGAGATATGTATCATGCCAGCCGAAAGGAAGTCGGCGATAACTCTGCTAATATCGAATATCTAAAAAACTTTAGATTTTTTTTTTTTTATTTCTCTTTTTTTCTCGCACTTTTTTCTTCGTTTTCTTCGAAACGAGACAGAACTGGATGTTTGCTTCGTGGGTGTTTTACGTTGCCTGTTACGTTGCAGAAGCTCGAGCCGGCGGCGCGCGGCGGCGTCTCGAGCGCGCCTGTATATTAAATGGTGTGTTCACGGTTCACCAGTCAAATTGAATCCCGGGCTATTGGCAGATTCTCAATAAGCTTCAACAATGGACTCTGTTACACGAGTCCCACGTTCCCCGCTCTTTCTGCTTCCCTCGTCTCGTCGTACTTTCATTCGGCACGTTCTCGCATTTCCTTGCAGGAACGTATCCACCAAGCTCGCCGTACTTCGCGCCGCTCTGGGGTTTCGTTCTTGCAAGTTGAAATCCTTAAAAGTTATCACCGACAAAATATATTCGAGAAGAAAGTGCTTTTCATCGTTGTCGCTGTTATTATTATTATTATTATTATTCTGTTTTTTTTTTTTTTTTTTTTAACTCGATGTTTCTATCCATGTAGAAGTGAACAGCGTGTTGTTTCTCACGTCACGTGTTTGTGCAAATTTGTTCTTCTCGCGCGACTGTTTAATACAAGTTGGTTACTGATTTTATTAACATTTGCGTATATACAGAATGTCGCAAAACGTGTCTTTTACGACTATTTTGGCAGAAATTATAAATTTAAAAACAGTTGTTATGTAAAACAACTGCAATTTTAAGTAAATATCTTATCGTAAGTATGTAAAACATTAACCAGATTTTGCTAATAAAAAGAAACAAGGTTAAAAACGAGCCGAACAAATACATAATTCACTATATTTAAGAAACAAATTACATATACTTAAGACATTATGCTCGGCTTGTTTTTGACTTTTTTTCTTTTTGTTGGCAAAAACTGGTTGATTTTTTTTACATTTTTTACATCACGGTAAATTGCTTACGCAACACTTCGAAACGTCTGTAACTTTTACGTAATTGTAAATAAGTTATTTAACGCATAAACAACAGTATGTTCTCAGCTGACAATTAACACAATTGCTTCCATTGTCTCTTTGATTGTTTTTTTTTTTTTAATTTTTACTTGTGAGCTACCCATTACGCAACGTAAATTATCTGAAAAGTTTATCTCATTTGATTGGAAAATTAAATTTCAAATGTGAATGTGGCACTGTTTCTTAAAATTAATTTGTATTGATGCGATAAATCAAAATGTAAAAATTATATGTACATGTTCGAAATGCACAGTAATTCATTTGAAAGTTAATGTAAAAAAAGCAACGATGTAAAAAAACAAAACGAAAAAATCAAAGCTCTATAACAAATTTTAAAGAGTTTTTACACATGGTCGGAATTTCAGTTCGCCGATATACGCGAAGAGCCGGATAGCGCGCGTGCATTGTCTGGACGAGGTTAAGAGGGTTAGACCGAGTTAGGGGATGTCCTGGGAGGAGTTGAGGAGGTAGGAGGTAGAGGGTATCGGTGTAATGAAGAGCGACAGTGGCGCCCCCAGCCATCGCTAATTTGCCGCTAAGTGCCCGGCTTTGTTTCCGTACGCTGATCCCATCGTTCGCAATATCCTGGATCCAAGGCGACGTTCCACGGTGTTTAAGAGAGAAAGCCAAATAACCTGCGGTATTACCGCAGCAATCCGTATAGATCGGGCTTGGATAGAAAAGGAATGACATAAGTGAGCGAAGCAAATACACTCGAGAAAGAGAGAGAGAGAGAGAGGGAGAGAGAGAGAGAGAGAGAGAGAGAGAGAGAGAGAGAAGGAGAGAGAGAGAGAGAGAGAGAGTGAGAGTGAGAGAGAGAGAAAAAGAGAGAGAAAGAGAGACAAAAGAAAAAGCAACGAGAAATATTCTTTTAATGTTGGCGTCCACTCGATGTCCGAATCAATAAGACAAGTCGTTGAAAATGTTGGTCACAATATCCAGAGACGAACCGTTAATTTTGGGTGCCTTGGGCTAACATTACTTTACCTATGCCAGTACTTGGAATTATTTTTGGTGCAAAAAACAAAACGGTTGGTTTTGCCGTTTATTTTTGCTCTTTAATTAGACGGGGCTCCGGACTGTAGCCCATAAAGACCATGCCTAAATCCGCCTTTGATAATATGCTTTAGTTTCATATCTAACGAAGAAGCAACTCGAAACAAACACGCTAGCGCGTGTAACATTTTCATTTACGAAAAATTTTACACACGTATGTGATTTTGTATAAATTCAATTCTTTTTTTTCTACATTTGTTAAAACACAAACATAAACATAACGAACGGATTTTAAGTTGCAAATGTTTATTACCAGATAATTTGATACATTCTGTGTGTTATATCATAATCTGTTATCTCACTCACCACGACGTGTATACAGACATTAACGATCGCTTCTCCTTCTCTCTCCTACTTATGAGTGTCGCTGCGATATCTACTCTCTACCGTCTTACGTAAACTAAATGACGTCGAGCATATAAAAGGAAGTGATTACTCGCAGCAGTAGGTAGAGTAGCATTCAGTCGCACGCTTTCCGTTTGTATCGATATCGCGTCAAAGCTGCCAACGCGTTTCGTCGTCGACATGGACGTTTGGATATTGTTGGCCATCCTAGCTGGCACCATAGCTGTGTATTACTATTTCTTCAAGGATTTAAATTACTTCAAGAAGCATGGAGTTCTTTACATGCCGCCGTTGCCTATCGTGGGCAACATGGGACCAGTTTTCTTTCGGCAGTTGTCATTGGCCGAACTTTCACAGAAAGCCTACAATCTGAACCGAGACGCCAAGTACATCGGTTTGTTCGACGGCATGAATCCAATAGTGATGATTCGCGATCCGGAACTCATTAAAACCGTCGGTGTCAAACAGTTTGAATCGTTCACCGATCATCGCGCTTTCATTGACGAAGCAAACGACCCGATGTTCGGTAAGAATCTATTTTCGCTACGCGGCGAGAAGTGGAAAGACGTGAGAAGCCTGATCACTCCCGCTTTTACGTCCAGCAAAATGAGGAGTATGTTCACGTTAATGTCCGATTGCGCTGTTAGTTTTACCGATTTCCTGTCGAATTTACCGCCGGACAAGAGAATAATTCAAACGAAGGATTGCTTCACCAGATATACGACCGATGTTATTGCGACGTGTGTTTTCGGCATCAAAGTCGATTCCATGAGAAATCCGAACAATGAGTTTTATATTTACGGAAAAGAAGCCACAACCATGTACTTAACGCGCGCTATAAAATTCTATTTTGTAAGAAGTATGCCTCGTATCAGCAAATTGCTGGGCATGAAATTTGTCAGCGAGCACGTACGCGTGTTTTTCATGGATATTGTTAGAAATACGATACACATAAGAGATACGCAGGATATCGTACGACCGGACATGATGCAGATAATGATCGAGACCAAAGGAAAGAAGGGAAAAGAATTGACTGTCGAAGATATGACTTCTCAGGCGTTTGGATTTTTCTTTGGCGGTTTCGACACCGTTTCTACCTTAATGTGCTTTGCCGCTCACGAAATTGCCGTTCATCCGGATGTTCAAGCGAGATTGCGCGACGAAATAAATAATGTTCTCAAATCAACAAACGGGACAGTGACGTATGAAGCTTTAAACGGAATGCAGTATCTGGACGCTGTGCTCAACGAGACTCTTAGATTATGGCCTGTGGCGGTGTTTTTAGATAGAACTTGCACGCAGGAATTCGAATTGCCACCAGCGTTTCCCGGCGCCAAACCCTTCGTTATGAAGAAAGGAAAAAGCATTTGGTTTTCGACTTATGGTCTTCATCGAGATCCACAATATTGGGAGGAACCGGATAATTTTAATCCTGATCGATTTTTTGACAAGAAAAATATAAATTCAATCGCATACATCCCATTTGGACTCGGTCCAAGAGTATGTATAGGCAACAGATTCGCATTATTGGAAACCAAAGTAATGTTGTTTCATCTGTTGGCTCGTTGCGAATTAAAACCATGCAAAAAAACCTGTCATCCGTTGAAGTTGGACAAGACTTTTACTATGCAACCGAATACAGGATTCTGGTTGGAGATTCAACCGAGAAGCCATACATATGTGTCTAACGGCGCGGCTAATAGTCACATTTAAAGTGTACTACAGTGACAACTGTTTCTTAAATTCGTTACGACAGACTTAAATTAGAAAATATTTAGAAAACTGACGTATGAGCGCTTTGTGTCATGTGTATATGTAAATACTGTAGTTTAAATTAAAGAATTAAACAATATCATTGTGTTAGTTTAGATGCAAATAGAGATAAATAATTATTTCTAAGAACAAGAAAAGTTGCAAAGACATTTATCACACAAATTATCATGCAATTATCATACAAATATCATACAAATTCGAGTTTGTTGATAAATTGTTGGAAAAATTAACTATTGTATCTATTTCTTGATCTTTCTTTGTTAATATGTACTGTCATATAAGTATAAACTTATAACGATACTATAACGTTCTTTTTTAAATATGTCTTACATTTACACTATATGTAATGTGTATCTTTTTATATTGTGTTGTATTTACTTAGCATAAATCAAAATAAATAAAATATATGTTAAGATAAACAAAACTACAATTGAGTATAACTACAGAATCTTTCTAACAACGACGATTATATCACATATGACAACACATTATTGAGAAACTAAATCAATTGAATTGATATCAGAGAAAAGTAGACTTGCATGTTTGAAAAAAAGTCAAGATTCAATAACGAAGTAATCTTGTTTAGATATTACATGTAGTATATCTTATCTAGAAAAATTGTATTGTGATTGCTACACGTTCACATTAATACTTTGTACCACAAACCTTTTTAATTCAATAATTCAGAATAGACAATATTATTAAAGCAGCATTGAATAATAAACAATTTTGATAAATAATAAAAGTAAATTCCTTACATAAAACAAATACTAAATAAAATAATTTGAATAAAATATTTTACTAATAAAATAAGTACTTATATAATTATTTAAAACTACAGTAGAAACTCTCATATATTCAAACTCTTATTATCCGAATAATCTTAATATCCAAACATTCTGTTATTCGAACAACGTTTCGTATATATAGCGATGTTTATATTCAATATATTTACATGTATGTTCGGATGATAGAATGTTCGGATATTAGGATTATTCGGATAATGGGGGTTCGGATATGGGACTCTCTACTGTACTTCAAAAAAGTTAAATACTATAAAAAATATAACTAGTAATAGTTCAAACTATCTATCGTGAATTACATTATTATCTTTATTAAAAGATTATACACACAATCAGTGCGTGTGTGTGTAAATATGTGTGTATGTATGTGTGTCACATACACATTTAAACATACTATACTTACAATTTAAACTAATCATGCTAGATAAAGTAGATATTACCAAGTGTCAATTGCAATTTGTCTTTCTTGCATCATTTCCGCGCAGGAATAAAAATGACTCATTAGAAATGTTACTTGAATGTTCGCAGTAGGAATATGTAGTCCAACAGTCGCTTGCTGTCGCTCGTGGCGGCAACATCGTATAGTGGTGTGCTATATCAATTACAATTTTCGCTTGTACATAAATACCTGGAAAGATTCATTTTAAAGTCTATTTACCATGGATATCTGGTCGATATTTTTATCAATAATAATCGGTGCTTTTGGCATCTATTATCTTTTTCAACATTTTAATTTCTTTAAAAGACACAGTGTTATTCACATACCGTCTATACCAATACTCGGCAGTATGTCATCTCTTATATTTCAACTATCTATTATCGATTTTATAAAGAAGATATACAACTTCAACACGGATGCGAAATACATTGGAATGTACGACATGATGAGTCCGGTGCTTTTACTACGTGACCCGGAACTTATAAAAACTGTCCTACTCAAGAATTTTCAAGTATTTCCCAATCGCCGCGGTTTAGGCGATTTGAACGATCCTTTATTTTCGAAGAGTCTGTTCTCTCTTCAAGGAGAAAAGTGGCGGAATGTGAGAAACTTGCTAAGTCCTTCTTTTACGTCCAGTAAAATGAAGAATATGTTCATTTTAATGTCAGAATGTGCGGCAGATTTCGTTAAATATCTGTCAGAATTACCAGTAAGTGATAGCGATACAAATATGAAAGACGCTTTTACTAAATACACGACCGACGTCATCGCCACTTGTGCTTTCGGGATCAAGGTCGATTCTATGAAAGATCCGGAGAACAAATTTTATGTGTATGGCAAAGAATTGACGAATTTAACCGGTCTTCGTGCCCTCAGATTTCTCTTTCTCAGAACATTTCCAAAGCTCAGTAATCTTCTCCGTATGGAAATTTTTGAAAAGAAAGTGTCCGACTTTTTCAGAGACAGTATACAAACCACAATTGCTACCCGTGATGCCGAACACATTACACGTCCGGATATGCTACAATTGATGATGGATGTAAGAGATACAGAAGATCGACGAGTATTGGACATAGAAGAAATAGTCGCACAGGCGTTTGTATTCTTCTTTGGTGGTTTCGATCCAACCTCAACCACAATGTGTTTCGCAGCCCACTCTCTCGCGATGAATTCCGATGTCCAAATTAAATTACGACAAGAAATCGACAAGGTGCTCGAAGAGTCGGGCGGAAAAGTAACCTATGAAACAATTAACCATTTGGAATATTTAGAAGCGGTAATAAACGAGACTCTCAGAATGTACTCAGTAATTCCTTTTTTGGAAAGAATATGCGAGACAGATTACGAATTACCGCCCGCATTGCCAGGCGAGAAATCTTTCGTCATGAAGAAGGGTATGATTTTATTTATTCCAGTCGTCGCGATCCATTGTGATGAAAAGTATTACGATAATCCAGAAGAATTTCGTCCGGAAAGATTTTTTAACAAAACGTACCACAACTCTCTGTGTTATTCGCCGTTTGGAGCAGGTCCGCGCATGTGCATCGGTAACAGATTTGCCTTGCTTGAGATTAAAGTGTTGCTGTTTTACTTATTGGCGCGTTGCGAACTGAAACCTTGCGCGAAAACTGCGATACCAATGAAATTGAAAAAAGGTGCGGTAATAGCTCCAGAAAACGGATTCTGGTTGAATATTCAACGAAGAAGCGATATGCATCCTGCTCTCGAATCTACAATGAGCAATGTTACGTGTTAGGAATGCAGTACAAGTAAAACAATAATTATTACTGATAATATGTAATAATATGTATATTAAGTATAATAAATGTGTATAACTAAATTTAAGTGACACTATTGTATGCACATACGTGCGTGTGTGTATATAAATAGGTCACATATATATAACAATACAAAAATACTTAAAATCTTAAAAACTCATGTTGGATCCACTGAATATTAATCAAATGTGATATCAAGTGTAAATTCGCTTTCTCTTTCCTTCTCTTGCATTATCTGAGCTCGAGAATAACAGTGACTCACTTAAAGTACACTTGTTATATAACGCGATTGGAGTCTGTAGTCCAGTAGTTGCTTGCAATCGCTCGTAGGGGCAACATCGTATATTCATGCGCTATATCGAGTGTTCCAATCGTCGCTCGTGTAATTAAATACCTGGCAAACTTCATTTTAAAGAATAACAAAAATGGATTTGTGGTCGATATTGTTATCGATAATGATTGGTGCTTTTGGCATTTATTATCTCTTTCAAAAATTTAATTTTTTTAAAAGACACGATATTATCCACATACCGTCTGTACCGCTACTCGGCAGCATGGCACCTTTTATATTTCGTCAAATATCTATTATCGATTTCATGAAGAAAATGTACAACTTCAATCCGGATGCGAAATACATTGGAATGTACGAATCAACGAGTCCGGCGCTTGTGCTTCGTGATCCTGAACTTATAAAAACTGTCTTAGTCAAGAATTTTCAAATATTTCCCAATCGCCGCGGTTTTGCCGATTTGAACGATGTGTTATTTGCAAAAAATTTGTTCTCTCTTCAAGGAGAAAAATGGCGAAATGTGAGAAACTTGTTGAGTCCTTCTTTTACGTCCAGTAAAATGAAGAACATGTTCACCTTAATGTCAGAATGTGCGGCGGACTTCGTTAATTATCTGTCAGCATTACCAGTGAGTGATAGCGATATAAATGTAAAAGACGCTTTTACTAAATACACGAACGATGTCATCGCCACTTGTGCTTTCGGGATCAAGATTGATTCTATTAAGGATCCGAAAAATAAGTTTTACGTTTACGGCAAAATGGTGACGAGCTTCACTGGTCTTCGCGGTCTCAGGTTTCTCTTTCTCAGAACATTTCCAAAGCTCGGTAATTTTCTTCGTGTGAAAATTGTTGATAAAAAAATATCAGACTTTTTCATGGATAGTATACAAACCACAATCGCTACCCGTGATGCTGAACACATTACACGTCCAGATATGCTACAGTTGATGATGGATGTAAGAGACAAAGAAGGTCGACGAGTATTGGACATAGAAGAAATGGTTGCACAGGCGTTTCAATTTTTCTTTGGTGGCTTTGATACAAGCGCGACCACAATGTGTTTCGCAGCCCACTTGCTTGCGACTAATACGAATGTTCAAATTAAATTACGGCAAGAAATCGACAAGGTGCTCGATGAGTCGAGAGGAGAAGTAACTTACGAAACGATCAACCATCTGGAATATTTAGAAGCGGTAATAAACGAGACGCTCAGAATGTACGTACCGGTCCCCATGTTGGAAAGAATGTGCGAGGCAGATTACGAATTACCACCAGCATTGCCGGGCAAGAAACCTTTCGTTATAAAGAAAGGTATGATGCTGTTGATTCCTATCTTAGCGATGCATTATGACGAAAAATACTACGATAATCCAGAAGAATTTCGTCCGGAAAGATTTTTGAATAAAACGTACCACAACTCTCCGTACTATTTGCCATTTGGGGCAGGTCCGCGTATGTGCATCGCTAACAGATTTGCTTTGCTGGAGGTTAAAGTGTTATTGTTTTACTTATTAGCGCATTGCGAACTGAAACCTTGTGCGAAGACAACATTGCCTATGAAATTTAAGAAAGGTTTCGTAATAGCTCCAGAAAACGGATTCTGGCTAAATATTCAACGCAGAAGCGATATGCATCCTGCTCTCGAATCTATATTGAATAATGGTGTTAAGTCTTAATAAAACTTTATAAGCGAAAAATAAAATATTATTAAACTAAAAACAACATTTATAAAACAAAAAACTAAAATATTTCTTAGTTTAAAATATTACTGATAATTTGTAATGTATATTATAATTATAATAATTTTTATGTATATATATTATTGTGTGTGTGCATGCGCGTGCGTGTGTGTGTATAAGTACGTCACATATACAAACATAAAAAAATTTTTCAAATTAATAAATCATGTCGGATACACTGGAGTGAGTCAAACAAAGTATCAAGTGTAGATTGTTTCTTTCTCTCTTTCTCTTGTAGTATCTGCGCTCAAGAATAACTGATTCGTCATAAGTACACTTGTTATATAACGCTGTCGAAGTCTGTAGTCCAGCAGTTGCTTCCACTCGCTCGTAGTGGCAACATCGCATATGCGCTATACCGCTTGTGACACTGTTTGCTCATACAATTAACTTCTGGGGAGATTCTTTTTAAAGACAATTTTCGCCATGGACTTCTGGGTGATATTGTTATCAATAGTGATCGGTGCTTTTGGCATCTATTATTTCTTTGAACGTTTCAATTTTTTTAAAAGACATGGTGTTATTCACATAACGGGAGTTGGTAATATGTTATCTCTTATATTTTCTCAAATATCTATTGTCGATTTCATTAAAAAGGCATACAACTTTAATCGGGATGCAAAATATATTGGAATGTACACGACAAATCCTGCAATTTTACTTCGTGATCCGGAACTCATAAAAGCTGTTCTGATCAAGCATTTCGAAGTATTTCCCAATCGCGAGGGTTTCGCTTATGTGAACGATCCTTTATTTTCAAAAAATCTGTTTTCTCTTCAAGGGGAAAAATGGCGGAACATGAGAAATTTGTTGAGTCCTTCTTTTACGTCTAGTAAAATGAAGAATATGTTCACACTGATGTCAGAATGTGCAGCGGATTTCGTCGAATATCTGTCAGCATTACCAGTGAGTGATAGCGATATAAATGTTGAAGACGCTTTCACTAAATACACGACCGATGTTACCGCCACATGTGCTTTCGGGATCAAGATCAATTCTATGAAAGACCCGAAGAACAAGTTTTATGTTTACGGCAAAGAGGTGACCGATTTCTCCGCAATTCGTATGCTCAAGCTTATGTTTTCAAGAATATTTCCGAAGATCGATAATTTTCTCCGTCTCAGGATTATAAATAAGCACGCGTCAGATTTTTTCACAGATATTATACAAACTACAATTGCTACTCGTGATGCTGAACACATTACACGTCCGGATATGCTACAATTGATGATGGATGTAAGAAGCGAAGAAGGTCGACGAGCATTCGACACAGAAGAATTAATCGCACAAGCGTTTGTGTTTTTCTTTAATGGTTTCGCCACTAGCTCGATCACAATGTGCTTCGCAGCCCATTCGCTCGCGGCTAATCCGGATGTTCAAATTAAATTACGGCAAGAAATTGATAAGGCGCTCGAGGCGTCGAGCGGAAAAGTATCTTACGAAACAATCAACCATCTAGAATATTTAGAAGCGGTAATAAACGAGACTCTCAGAATGTACGTACCAGTACCTTTTTTGGAAAGAATGTGCGAGACAGACTACGAATTACCGCCCGCGTTGCCGGGCGAGAAGCCTTTCGTCATGAAGAAGGGTATGATGGTTTGGATTCCGATCTTCGCAATGCATTATGACGAAAAGTACTACGATAATCCAGAGGAATTTAGTCCGGAAAGATTTTTGAACAAAACGTATCATAACTCTCCATATTATTTGCCATTTGGAGCAGGTCCGCGCGTGTGCATTGCCAACAGATTTGCCTTGCTTGAAATTAAAGTGGTGTTGTTTTACTTATTGGCGCATTGCGAACTAAAACCTTGTGCAAAAACTACGACACCAACGAAATTCAAAAAAGGTTTAGTAGTAACTCTAGAAAACGGATTTTGGTTAAATATTCAGCCCAGAAGCGATGTGCATCCTGTTTTTGAATCTACAATAAGTAACGTTAAGACTTAAGGAGATAGTGCAATCAGGCAACTAAAATAGTATTTGTGTCAAACGAGAGAGAAAGATTAAGGGAAAGAAAATAAAAAGTGTATAGATAAAATATATTAATTGTATGTAAAAGGTGAAAGAAAAAAATCTTATTCATTGAGATATTAGACTTGTAATCTCTTATTTTTAAATCACGTGCAATCATCAGATAATCGGTAATAAGAAATTTCAGTCCTCAAATATGTCTCTTTTAATATCTTTCGAAATAAATGCAAATAATATCTTTGATCAATGCACTAAAGATACATTTGGTAATAGGCGTGTGAAAAAGTTCAAGGTCAAAAACTGTAACAATAAATCTAAAAAACTTGCTTTACGTAAAGATTAACAACAGTTATAAGAAAGAGAATAATGTAAAATATTAATTAAAAAACAAATAATTTACAACTAAACAATGTAAGAATATTTTTACCTGTGTCTTTTTTTTATAAAGAAAGAATACATTGTTTTTTTTACGATAATGTTACGGTCTCTTGTTTATCAATTCTTAGCCCTTATCTTGCAAGCAATGCTAATTAAACAGCGAGTTTAGTTTAAGTGAATTACATAAGAAAAAATACTTTACTCTTATTATTGAGGACGTATATACTACTATCAATGCGTAGATTCTTGCATCATGCCAGCACTTGAATACGAATGACGTATCACAAGAAACTGGAATGATTAATATAGCGCGGTAGGAACCAGTAGTCTAGCAGTAGCTTGCACTCGATCGTGGTGACAACATCATATATTGGTGTGCTATATCTAGTGTTTTAATCTTTGTACGTACATTTAAACTCCGGCAAAAGTTTTGCAGAATATTTTGCCATGGATTTCTGGTCGATTTTGTTATCGATAATAATCGGTGTCTTCGGCATTCATTATCTTTTTCAACACTTTAACTTCTTTAAAAGACACGGAATTATCCACATACCGTCTAAGCCGATACTTGGTACTATGTCATCTGCTATATTTCGACGAATATCATTCGTTGATTACATAAAGAAAACGTACAACTACAATTCGGATGCAAAATACATTGGAATGTACGGAACGACAAATCCGGTGTTTCTGCTTCGTGATCCAGAACTTATCAAAACTGTGCTGATCAAGAATTTTGAAGCATTTCCCAATCGCCGTGGTTTTGACGAATTCGACGATCCTCTATTTTCCAAGAATCTGTTCTCTCTTCAAGGGGAAAAATGGCGGAATGTGAGAAACCTGTTGAGTCCTTCTTTTACGTCCAGTAAAATGAAAAACATGTTCACACTGATGTCAGAATGCGCAGTGGACTTTGTTAAAAATCTGTCAGAATTAACAGTGAGTGACAGTGATATAAATTTAAAAGACGCTTTTACTAAATACACGAACGACGTCATCGCTACTTGTGCTTTCGGGATCAAGATCGATTCTATGAAGGATCCGAAAAACAAATTTTATGTTTACGGCAGAGAGATGACAAACTTCTCGGGAACTCGTGCCCTCAAGTTTTTCTTTGTAAGAACATTTCCGATGCTCGGGAAACTCTTTCATATCAAGCTTATAAGTAAGGACACGGCAGACTTTTTCAGAAACATTATAGAAACTGCAATCGCTACCCGTGATGCCGAACACATTACACGTCCGGATATGCTACAGTTGATGATGGATGTAAGAGGCAAAGAAGGTCGACGAGCATTAGATATAGAAGAAATAGTCGCACAGGCGTTTATATTCTTCTTCGGTGGCTTCGACACTACTTCAACCACAATGTGCTTCGCCGCTCACTCGCTCGCGGTTAATCCTGATGTTCAAATTAAGTTACGGCAAGAGATCGACAAAGTGCTTGAAGCGTCGGGAGGAGAAGTAACTTATGAAGCGATCAACCATTTGGAATATTTAGAAGCGGTAATAAACGAGACTCTCAGAATGTACGCACCAATCGGCTTTTTAGAAAGAATATGCGAAAAAGATTTCGAATTACCGCCCGCGTTACCGGATGAGAAACCCTTCGTCATGAAGAAAGATATGGTGGTCTGGATTCCACTTTTTGCGATTCATTATGACGAAAAATATTACGATAATCCAGAAGAATTTCGTCCGGAAAGATTTTTGAACAAAACGTATCACAATTCTCCGTGTTATTTTCCGTTTGGAGCAGGTCCGCGCATGTGCATTGCCAACAGATTTGCCTTGTTGGAAGTTAAAGTGTTGTTGTTTCACTTATTGGCGCGTTGCGAACTGAAACGTTGTGCGAAGACTACATGGCCAATGAAATTCAAGAAAGATGCAACAGTAGCTCCAGAAAACGGATTCTGGTTGAATATTCAACGTAGAAGTGATGTGCATTCTGATCGTGAATCTACCATGAATAACAGCGTTAATTTCTAAGATGACAGTATAAGCAGGAAAATAAAATATTTTATAGTTATTAAGAGAGAAAGAGAGAGAAAGAGAGAGAGAGAATAAATAAACATTGTATAAATTGTTTTTATACAATGTGAAAGTGGAAAAAAACAAAAACAAAGGTTAATCAACTAAGATATATTTGTTATCTGTTATTTCTTATTTGGGTATCGCGATAAATAATGATAAGAATGAGTAATTTTTAGTCTGTAAATATTTTTTGTTTGTTTATCAAAAAAATTACAAGTTACATTTTTTATTTATTGAAGGATCTTGTATTTAACTTATATGTACTACTTGTAATATTGCGATCTTGGTATGATTTTAAAATTTAAATTGATCCATTGCGAAATAATGCTAATTAAAGATCTATTTGGTAATATATGTAAACAAGATTCAGTTCAAAAACAGAATTATCTAAAAAACTGTCCGGACTGTTAAATTTCTAATATATTGTTTATATAAAAAAGAGTGGGATATAAAACATAGTAATAAAAAAAAAATAATCGGCGAAATAGATATATTACACAAAACTGTTGTTACTTGTATCTTTTTTAATATCTATATAATACATCGTTTTAGCGTTACAATTCCTAGTTTTCTTCAGCTCTTTTCTTACATGCGATAGTTCTTATCAGCGTTAACGTAAATGAAGAAGTACTGTTTCGCTCACCGATTATTTTCCCGTAGTACCATAAAGTATAGTATCATGCGTATGACGTATAGTATCACGCCAGCACTTGAATCAGAAAGACACTTGAACGTTTAAACACCGTAGTGGGGATCTGCAGTCCAGCAGTCGCTTTCAGTCACTTGTGGTAACAACATCGTATATTAGCGCGGTACATATAGTATTTCGATCTTTGCTTGTGTACTTAGATTCTGGCAAAAGATTTTTAAATAACATTTTACAATGGATTTCTGGTCAATAGTGTTATCATTAGGAATCGGTGTCTTCGGAATCCTTTATCTTTTTAAACAATTCAATCTTTGGAAAAGACATGAAGTTCTTTACATACCGTTAATATCGGTATTCGGCGGAATGTTGTCTGTAATATTTCGTCAAGTAACATTCGGCGATAACTTGAAGAAGATGTACAACTCCAATCCGGATGCAAAATACATTGGAATGTATCTCACGACAAAACCACTGTTTTTACTTCGTGATCCAGAACTTATAAAAGCTATTCTAATCAAGAACTTCGAAGTATTTCCTAATCGTCGCGGTTTCGGCGATTTGAACGAGTCTTTATTTTCGAAGAGTCTGTTCTCTCTGCAAGGAGAAAAATGGCGGAATGTGAGAAACTTGCTAAGTCCTTCTTTTACGTCCAGTAAAATGAAGAATATGTTCATTTTAATGTCAGAATGTGCGGCAGATTTCGTTAAATATCTGTCAGAATTACCAGTGAGTACCAGCGAAATAAATATAAAAGACGCTTTTACTAAATATACAAACGACGTCATTGCTACTTGTGCTTTCGGGATCAAGATCAATTCTATGAAAGATCCGGAGAACAAATTTTATGTTTATGGCAAAGAAGCAACCGATTTCTCGGGACTTCGTGGTTTCAAGTTGTTAATTTTCGGAACATTACCGATTCTCGGGAAAATTCTAAATCTCAAGATTCTAAGTAAAGACGCGTCAGACTTTTTCAGAGACAGTATACAAACCACAATCGCTACCCGTGATGCCGAACACATTACACGTCCGGATATGCTACAGTTGATGATGGATGTAAGAGGTAAAGAAGGTCGACGAGCATTAGATATAGAAGAAATAGTCGCACAGGCGTTTATATTCTTCTTTGGTGGCTTCGACACTACTTCAACCACAATGTGCTTCGCCGCTCACTCGGTCGCGGTTAATCCTGATGTTCAAATTAAGTTACGACAAGAAATCGACAACGTTCTCGAAGAGTCGCGTGGAGAAGTAACTTACGAAGCGATCAACCAGCTGGAATATTTAGAAGCGGTAATAAACGAGACTCTCAGAATGTACACACCAATCGGCCTTTTGGAAAGAATATGCGAAACAGATTACGAATTACCGCCTGCATTGCCAGGCGAGAAACCTTTCGTCATGAAGAAGGGTATGATATTTTGGATCCCAACTCTCGCGATTCATTATGACGAAAAGTACTACGATGATCCAGGAGAATTTCGCCCGGAAAGATTTTTGTACAAAAGGTATCACAATTCTCCAGTTTATTTGCCATTTGGAGCTGGTCCGCGTATGTGCATTGCCAACAGATTTGCCTTATTGGAAGTTAAAGTGTTGTTGTTTCACTTATTGGCGCGTTGCGAACTGAAACCTTGTGCGAAGACCACAATACCAATGAGATTCAAGAAAGATTCATCACTGGCACCGGAAAATGGATTCTGGTTGAATATTCAACGTAGAAGTGATACGCATTCTGATCTTGAATCTACATTAAATACCGGCATTAATTCTTAAGAATACAGTGTGAACAGGAAATAAAAATACTTTCCCTCTATCAAGAGGGAAAGAGAAAGAATGAGATAGATAATAGATATAATGAATTGATATAATTTAAAGAATAAAAAACCAAAAAAATTTAATCTATTGAGATATCATACTTGTATTTTTCAATTACGTGCAATCGTAATGATTGGAAATAAGAAATTTTAGTCTTAAAATATATCTCTTTTAATATCTTTCAAAATAAATACAAGTAATATCTTTGATCCATAAAATAAATTACTTGCGTACAATTTATACGATTTGCTTGTAATATTGCGACTTTAGTATGATAATTGTATGATTTGTATACACAAGAAAAATAACAAAGAAATATCACTTGTATCAAGTGTATATAATAACAGTTTATATATCAGTAAATATCATATGGTTTATGGAAGCATTTATTAAACGTACAATTTAAAAACTTTTATCAAATTTTTAAACTATTATCAAAAACATAGTCTTTGTTAAAGATTTCTATTACTTAAAAAAAGAAAATAAACTAAATAATTATTTTTCTTAGTAATAGAATAATATTTTTCTATGTATGTACCTTTCAATTGAATCTACATTAAATACTGGCATTAATTCTTAAAAACACAGTGTGAAGAGGAAATCAAACTACTTTGTCTATTAAGAGAGAAAGGAAGAGAAAAAGAGAAGAAATATATTAAATTGATATAATTTAAAACATACAAAACCAAAAAAGTTTTATCTATTGAGATATCATATTTGTTATCTGTTATTTCTCATTTGCTTATCGCAATAGATAATAGAGAGGGAAAATTTTAATTATCACATATTTTATTATTTCTCAAATAACCAGAAGTAATATTTCTGATTAATGTAATAAAAGTTGCAATCTATACGGATTGCTTGTAACATTGCGACTTTGTTCTGATGCTATCTACTGTTGGATTGCAGCATAATGCCAATACATTAAAGATATATTTGTAATATATAAAGAAGGATTAGTTCACGGATTTCCACAAAAATTTGTTTGAACTGTAACGTTAAAAATATTTTAATTTATGTATATTAAGGAAGATAATAATGTACCCATAATAATAAAAACACAAAAATAATTTGCCACATAGATCTTACAAGAATGTTTTTGTATCTTTTTCAATTTTTTCATAATGAAAAAATACATCGATTTACAGTAGCTTTACATTATCTACTTTCTCATTATTCAGCCTTTCTATTCAATCCTTCTTAAACAACATTAAGAGAAAATTTACTTAGATTAAAAAAATTGTTTTTACCGTATACTTTTGCAGATGTGAGTAATAGTGAATCAACTTAGATTCTTGCATCATGCCAATTGAATAAGAGTAACTTACATGAGAAGAATACGTGAATATATTTATATAACGTGGTGGGGATCTGCAGTCCAGCAGTCGCTTGCAGTCGCTCGTGGTGTCAACATCGTATAGTAGCGCGCTAAATCGAGTGTTTAAATTTTTGCTCGTACATTTAAACTCTGGCAAAATCTTTAAAGAAAATCTTGCCATGGATTTCTGGTCAATATTGTTATCGGTAATAATCGGAGTTTTCGGCATCAATTATCTCTTTAAGCATTTCAATTTCTTTAAAAGACATAATGTTATTCACATACCGTCTGTACCGATATTCGGCAGTATGACATCTCTCGTATTTCGTCAAATATCATTTGTCGATTTCACGAAAAAGATGTACAACCTCAACCCGGATGCAAAGTATATTGGAATGTACGCCACGACGAATCCAGTGTTTTTGCTTCGTGATCCGGAACTTATAAGAACTGTACTAATCAAGCATTTTGAAATATTTCCCAATCGACGCGGTTTCAGCGATTTTAACGATCCTTTATTTTCAAAGAATTTGTTCTCTCTTCAAGGAGAAACATGGCGTAAAGTGAGAAATCTGCTAAGTCCTTCTTTTACGTCTAGTAAAATGAAGAACATGTTCACACTGATGTCAGAATGTGCAGTGGACTTTGCTAAACACATGTCGAAATTATCAGTGAATGATACCGATACAAATATAAAGGACGCTTTTACTAAATACACGAACGACGTCATCGCCACTTGTGCTTTCGGGATCAAGATCGATTCCATGAAAGATCCGGAGAACAAGTTTTATGTTTACGGCAAAGAGGTGACGAACTTCTCAGGACTTCGTTCTCTCAAGTTTCTCTTTCTCAGGACATTTCCAAAGCTCGGGAAGTTCTTTCATATCAAGCTTATAAGTAAGGACGCGTCAGATTTTTTCAGAGACAGTATACAAACCACAATCGCTACCCGTGATGCCGAGCACATTACACGTCCGGATATGCTACAGTTAATGATGGATGTAAGAAATAAAGATGGTGGACGAGCATTAAACACAGAAGAAATAGTTGCAGAGGCGTTTGTATTCTTCTTTGCTGGCTTCGAGACTACTTCAACTACACTATGCTTTGCAGCTCACTTGCTTGCGACTAATCCGGATGTTCAATTTAAGTTACGGCAAGAAATTGACAAGGTGCTTGAGGAGTCGAATGGAGAAGTAACTTATGAAGCGATCAACCATCTCGAATATTTAGAGGCGGTAATAAACGAGACTCTTAGAATGTACTGCCCAGTCACCGTTATAGAAAGAATGTGTGAGGCAGACTACGAATTGCCACCCGCTTTGCCGAACGAGAAACCTTTTGTCATGAAAAAGGGTATGATATTTTGGATTCCGATCTTTCCAATTCATTATGATGAAAAGTACTATGATAATCCAGAAGAGTTTCGTCCGGAAAGATTTTTTAACAAAGCGTACCATAACTCTCCATATTATTTGCCGTTTGGAGCAGGTCCGCGTATGTGCATCGCTAACAGATTTGCTTTGTTGGAGATTAAAGTGTTGTTGTTTCACTTATTAGCGCGTTGCGAACTGAAACCTTGCGCAAAGACCACATTGCCAATGAGATTCAGTAAGAAAGGTGTCGTAGTAATAGTTCCAGAAAATGGATTTTGGTTGAATATTCAACGTCGAAGCGATATGCATCATATTTTTAAAACTACAGAGAATAATGACGTTATTTCTTAAATAGATATTGTAAACTAGTAAATAAGATACAATTTGTAAAATATAATATTGAGAGGAAGAAGGAGAGTGAGAGAGAGAGAGAGAGAAGGTATAATAATACTTTTCTAAGATAGATAAAAATAATTTTATTGAGAATTATGTTTAGTATTTGTTAGGTTTTAAACATGTAAAATAATAGTTAATTAATATTGTAGATAATGTGGGAAAAAGACAAAGTTTTAGTATTTAAATATATATAAAATATAAATGAGACTTTTTTATTCTTTATCAAAATAAATACAAGTGATATTTGTGATTCATAAAACAAACTATCAACAATCGCACTTAAACTTTTATAGCGTATTTTAGATTGTTAGTAGCATTGTAATTTTGTTATATGATTTTAAGATCTGAACAATTTAATTGTGATTCCAATAATACCAAGATTGCTTTAGAAGTAATTTGGAAATATATATAAAAAAGATCGAGTCAAAAACAATATTCTGTTATATATAAAGGAGGGACTAATTTAAAACATAATGAGAAAAAAAAACAAATATAATTTGTAAATTACATATTAAAATATTTTTCAATGTCTTTATATTAAAAGAATACTTTATTTAAACCTTAAACTTTTAGTTTATCATTTCTCAAGTCTATTCTTACATATAGTTTTTCTTAACCAACGTTAAGTGAATTAAACAAGAAATACTTTTACCGATTATTTTATTATCGCAGATGTATATCACTTTGTTGATTCTTGCATCATGCTAGCACTTGAATAAGAATGACTTGCATCAGTAGAATACTTGACAGCTCATACATCGTAGTGGGGATCTGTAGTCCAGAAGTCGCTTTCAGTCTCTCGTGCTGATAACATCGTATAATGGCGTGGTATATTTGTTACAATCTTTGCTGATACAAATCAACTCTGGCAACAGTTGTAAAAACTATTGTGCCACGGATTTCTGCTCAATATTGTTATCGATATTAATCGATGTCTTTGGCATTCAATATCTCTTTAAAATTTTCAATTTCTTTAAAAGACATGGTGTTCTCCACATATCGCCTATTATATATCAATATTTGGCAGTTAATCATTTGTTATATTTCGTCAAATATTATTCGTCGATTTCATGAAGAAGATATACAACTTCAGTCCGGATGCAAAATATAATGGAATGTATTTCATGACAAATCCAGTGGTTTTGCCTCGTGATCCGAAACTTATATAAGCTATTCTGGTCAAGAACTTCGAATTATTTTCTAATCGTCGCGGTTTCGGCGATTTGAACACATTATTTTTTATATGCAAAAGAAAGAATAATTTAAAACTTATTAATAAAAAACAAACATACTTTGACAAATAAATATTACAAGATTGTTTTTATTTTCTTCAATGTTTTTACAATAAAAAAAACACATCATTTATATCTTACACTTCCTAGTTTATCACTTCTCAAATCTTCTCTTTCACACGGTTTTACTTAAACAATGTTAAGTGAATTAGAAAAAGTAATTTCGCCGATTATTTTATTATCGCAAGTGTATATCACTTTTTGGATTCTTGCGTCATCCCAGTACTTGAAAAAGAATGACTTGCATCAGAAGAACACTTGAAAGTACATATAACGTAGTGGGGATCTGTAGCCCAGCAGTCGCTTCCAGTCGATCGTGCTGACAACATCGTATACTGGCGCGTTATATCAGTTACAATTTTTGCTCGTAGAAATAAATTGTGGCAACAGTTTTGAGGAATATTTTGCCATGGATTTCTGGTCAATATTGTTATCGATAGTAATCGGTGTCTTTAGCATTAATTATCTCTTTAAAAATTTCAATTTCTTTAAAAGACATGGCGTTATTCACATATCGCCTATACCAATACTCGGCAGTATGTCACCTGTTATATTTCGTCAAACATCACTCGTCGATTTCATAAAGAAGATGTACAACTTGAATATGGATGCAAAATATATAGGAATGTACGCGACGACAAATCCGGTGTTTTTGCTTCATGATCCGGAACTTATAAAAGCTGTTCTGGTCAAGAATTTCGAAGTATTTCCCAATCGTCGCGGTTTCGCCGGGAACGATCCTCTATTTTCAAAGAATCTATTCTCACTTCAAGGGGAACAATGGCGAAATGTGAGAAACCTGTTGAGTCCTTCCTTTACGTCCAGTAAAATGAAGAATATGTTCACACTGATGTCAGAATGTGCAGTAAACTTTGTTCAAAATCTGTCAGAATCACTAGTGAGCGATAGTGATATAAATTTAAAAGACGTTTTTACTAAATACACAAATGATGTCATTGCTACTTGTGCTTTTGGGATCAAGGTCGATTCTATGAAGAATCCGGAGAACACGTTTTATGTTTACGGCAAAGACGTGACGAACTTTTCAGGACTTCGTTCTCTCAAGTTTCTCTTTCTCAGGACATTTCCAAAGCTCGGGAGATTCCTTAATATCAAGCTTATAAGTAAGGACGCGGAAGATTTTTTCAGAAACATTATACAAACCACAATCGCTACTCGTGATGCCGAACATATCACACGTCCGGATATGTTACAGTTGATGATGGATGTAAGAGGCAAAGACGATCGACGAGCATTGGACATAGATGATATGGTCGCACAGGCGTTTGTATTTTTCCTTGGTGGCTTTGACACCACCTCGACTACACTGTGTTTCGTAGCCCATTCTCTCGCGGCTAATCTTGATGTTCAAATTAAATTACGGCAAGAAATCGACAAGGTGCTCGATGAGTCGGGAGGAGAAGTAACTTACGAAGCGATAAACCATCTCGAATATTTAGAAGCTGTAATAAACGAGACCCTCAGAATGTACTCACCAATCCCCTTTTTGGAAAGAGTGTGCGAGACGGATTACGAATTACCGCCTGCATTACCGGGTGAGAAACCTTTCGTTATGAAGAAAGGTATGGTAATTTGGATTCCAACTCTTGCGATCCATTATGACAAAAAGTACTACGATAATCCAGAAGAATTTCGTCCAGAAAGATTTTTGAACAAAACGTATCACAACTCTCCGTATTATTTTGCGTTTGGAGTAGGTCCTCGCATGTGCATTGCCAACAGATTTGCCTTGCTGGAAGTTAAAGTGTTGTTGTTTCACTTATTGGCTCGTTGCGAACTAAAACCTTGCGCGAAAACCACATTGCCAATGAGATTCAGTAAGAAAAGTGCTTTTGTGGTAGCTCCGGAAAACGGTTTCTGGTTGAATATTCAATGTAGAAGCGATATGCGTTCTGATGTTAAATCTACAATTGATAACGGAAATATGTCTTAAGTAGATAGTATGCAGAAAAATAGAATACCTGTGTATCGTGTAGAATATTACTCGCGTATCGAGAAAGAGATAAAGTTGAAATAGATAAAATATACTAATATAATTCAAAAGATGAAAAAAACTTTTAATCCATTAAAATATCATATTTGTTATCTGTTATTTTTTATCGCGTATCGCAATAGATACCTAATGGTCGGAAAGACAAAATTTTTTGCGCATGTGTCTTTATTTATCAAAATAAATGTGACATCTTTGATCAATAAAATGAATTATTTGCATTCAATTTATACGGACTGCGTGCGATTCTGCGACTTTGGTATAATTTTATGGCCTAAGTCTTTCGATTGAGATTGAAGTATTGTCAATGGTTTAGACACATTCATGTAATATTATATATGTGAAAAAGTGCATGTTCAGCAACTGTAAAAAATACTCAATAAAACTAGATTATAAATATTAACAACATTATCTTATATATGAGAGAGAGTACATTGTAAAATAAATTAAAAAATAATAATAAATTGAGAATTAGATATTACAAGAGGTATATCTCATTTGTATTTTTTTTCAAGTGTATTATAATAAAAGAATACATCGTCTCGAGTTAGCCTTATGATCTTCAGTTCATCAATTCTTAGCCCTTCTCTTATGTACGGTCCTTCTTCGAACAGCATTAAGTGAATTGGATTAGAAGGAGTACTTTCATCGAATATTTACCTCGACGTATGTGTTAAAACAGTAGAAAATGGTAATTTTTGGTAAAAATTGTTACATTAAGTATTATAGTTTATATTACCTTAAAATATTATATTTGGTAGTTTAATTTACTTTATATTTTATTGTAAATGAATACAATAAAATATATTCTAATTATTATATATTATATAATATCTATAATATCTAGAAATTATATCTTTTTATGAGATGTATGTACGTATCTCTCTAAAAAATTAATTAGAATTTAGCTATACAGATTGAATAAATTTTATACACATAAAAAAAATATCGTGTTTTGCATATATTAATCAAATTCTTTCGTAAAACTTGCTTTAGATTGCGTGTCTGGTTCATTTCCGCACATTCTTACGTAATGATATTACTTATCTCATTGACGAGATACTTGGAAATACAGAGATACTACTACTAGTACTACTAGTAGTAGCAGAGAGAAACCTGAGAGCGGCCATTCTATTGTAATTTTTTACGACGGTTTCAGCCGCTGGTTTTAGGCGTATTTCCACAAAAGTGGAACTCAAAGGCCGTTCTCCATGAAACTCAAGTCGCAGGTCTCGTGGAACTGATCAATCACGTTGGTCGATTGGCTGATTTGACTCTGCAATTGGTCAATTCCACGAGATCTGATACTTGCGTTTAATGTAGAACGGCCTTTGAGTTCTACTTTTGTGGAAATACGGCTAAAACCAGCGGCTGAAACCGTCGTAAAAAATTACAATAAGATGGCCGCTCTCAGATTTCTCTCTGGTAGTAGTAAGATTTTATCTTCAGCAATAATAGTGCAGCGTTCTTCTTACTTAACAAGAACCACAGAGAGAGAGAGAGAGAGAGAGAAGCATATGCACACGTGATTTCTTCGAAAGAGCAGTGACCGTTATGAGGAGAGCTCGTGCTCCCGACCGCTCATTAAAGAGGCATTCACAAGGTCGTATCGCATCTCCGGGACCGCCCAATCACGTAACCGAATATATTATGTGACTGTTATCTCACCGTGCAACTGAGCGAGAACGTGCAACTAATTCAGATTTCCTTTCGGCCAATGCAAGAGGTCTATTACAGGCTCGACATGCAGAATCTCAAAGTCCTGACATCTATTATGTTATCAGATCGAAGGAATTATTCTTACAGATGTATACTCACACGAAAAATTGTCAATAACACATTAATTCAATTATAGGTATACGAAAACGTATTACATACATATTCCATTGCTATATTTATTTTATATACATATATAGTTAAATTGTGTGTTTTTTACTCAAGTTTTAATAGGATGCGTGCATGTATCTTATATTTAATGTGTATTGCACGCACCATTAAAGTATTATAATTTGACATACTATGTTATTAAGCATGAAATTTGACAAATATATGTCTAATTTATATATACTACATATATGTATATAGTATATACTATACTATATACAGGGTGTCTCATAACAAATGAATCAGCCGAAGTATGTAGATCGGGTCAATCCGAACAGAAAAGTTATTTGTCATTTTGCAAACTGTGCAATAGTTATTGAGATATGAATTGATAAATGTAGGCCAATAAGCGCGCGGGGGGCAATGATCGGACTCTATAGGCGTGCACGATTATCAGCTGTAAAGAAAAATGGCTTCTTTCATGCAATGTCTTAGCAATGAGAGGCGGAGAAACAAACAAGCGTGGCGCGACTCAGCTTCTTGCGATCGGGCGATATTAGGTGATACGCGGCGATACGCTCGCCGCTAAGTACCGCCGAATATCGTTTGATCGGAAGAAGCTAAAGCCGCGCCGCGCTTGTTTGTTTTTCCGCCTCTCATTGCTAACTCTCTTAAGTAGAATCAGTGCATTGTACTGAAAATCAGTAAATATTTACTGATTCAAAGAAGCGATTTTTCTTTACAGCTGATAATCGTGCACGCCTATAGAAGTCTTAAAGTAGGCCACTCTGTATATACATATATGTACAAATGTCAAATTGTGATAATAAGAGGATAGTAAAAAACACTTGTTGGTCACAGTTTAGTTAAATATAGAAATTATTTTAGTTTATAAAAAAATAAATCATCTATTACAAAAATATCATATATCATATTTTATACGTGATTTGCGTTATATATAATTACTCATATCCCTGAGGTTTATATTTCCAGACATCTTTATATCTAGACTGCGCGCGCCTAAAGTTTGAGTATACTTCTTGATAAATTCCGGAAATAAATTTCATCTAAAATCACAAAGAAAATCACGAAAAGAAATATTTCTTTAAATGTTTACAAATTTCAAGATTTTTATATTATCATGTAAATCAAGAAAGTATTCTTACAAAGTAGTTTTCTCAGAAATAGTGCGATGAGGCGTTTCTCTTGGAGTCACATTCAGCCAGATGCCTCCTTCGGCTTCCATATTAAAAGATTGTTTAGACATTTTTAGCGGTATCGATGTTTTCTCGCAAGGTTTCAGGTCGCAACGTGCTAGCAGATGAAAGAATAAAACTTTTGTCTCNTGGTCAATTCCACGAGATCTGATACTTGCGTTTAATGTAGAACGGCCTTTGAGTTCTACTTTTGTGGAAATACGGCTAAAACCAGCGGCTGAAACCGTCGTAAAAAATTACAATAAGATGGCCGCTCTCAGATTTCTCTCTGGTAGTAGTAAGATTTTATCTTCAGCAATAATAGTGCAGCGTTCTTCTTACTTAACAAGAACCACAGAGAGAGAGAGAGAGAGAGAGAAGCATATGCACACGTGATTTCTTCGAAAGAGCAGTGACCGTTATGAGGAGAGCTCGTGCTCCCGACCGCTCATTAAAGAGGCATTCACAAGGTCGTATCGCATCTCCGGGACCGCCCAATCACGTAACCGAATATATTATGTGACTGTTATCTCACCGTGCAACTGAGCGAGAACGTGCAACTAATTCAGATTTCCTTTCGGCCAATGCAAGAGGTCTATTACAGGCTCGACATGCAGAATCTCAAAGTCCTGACATCTATTATGTTATCAGATCGAAGGAATTATTCTTACAGATGTATACTCACACGAAAAATTGTCAATAACACATTAATTCAATTATAGGTATACGAAAACGTATTACATACATATTCCATTGCTATATTTATTTTATATACATATATAGTTAAATTGTGTGTTTTTTACTCAAGTTTTAATAGGATGCGTGCATGTATCTTATATTTAATGTGTATTGCACGCACCATTAAAGTATTATAATTTGACATACTATGTTATTAAGCATGAAATTTGACAAATATATGTCTAATTTATATATACTACATATATGTATATAGTATATACTATACTATATACAGGGTGTCTCATAACAAATGAATCAGCCGAAGTATGTAGATCGGGTCAATCCGAACAGAAAAGTTATTTGTCATTTTGCAAACTGTGCAATAGTTATTGAGATATGAATTGATAAATGTAGGCCAATAAGCGCGCGGGGGGCAATGATCGGACTCTATAGGCGTGCACGATTATCAGCTGTAAAGAAAAATGGCTTCTTTCATGCAATGTCTTAGCAATGAGAGGCGGAGAAACAAACAAGCGTGGCGCGACTCAGCTTCTTGCGATCGGGCGATATTAGGTGATACGCGGCGATACGCTCGCCGCTAAGTACCGCCGAATATCGTTTGATCGGAAGAAGCTAAAGCCGCGCCGCGCTTGTTTGTTTTTCCGCCTCTCATTGCTAACTCTCTTAAGTAGAATCAGTGCATTGTACTGAAAATCAGTAAATATTTACTGATTCAAAGAAGCGATTTTTCTTTACAGCTGATAATCGTGCACGCCTATAGAAGTCTTAAAGTAGGCCACTCTGTATATACATATATGTACAAATGTCAAATTGTGATAATAAGAGGATAGTAAAAAACACTTGTTGGTCACAGTTTAGTTAAATATAGAAATTATTTTAGTTTATAAAAAAATAAATCATCTATTACAAAAATATCATATATCATATTTTATACGTGATTTGCGTTATATATAATTACTCATATCCCTGAGGTTTATATTTCCAGACATCTTTATATCTAGACTGCGCGCGCCTAAAGTTTGAGTATACTTCTTGATAAATTCCGGAAATAAATTTCATCTAAAATCACAAAGAAAATCACGAAAAGAAATATTTCTTTAAATGTTTACAAATTTCAAGATTTTTATATTATCATGTAAATCAAGAAAGTATTCTTACAAAGTAGTTTTCTCAGAAATAGTGCGATGAGGCGTTTCTCTTGGAGTCACATTCAGCCAGATGCCTCCTTCGGCTTCCATATTAAAAGATTGTTTAGACATTTTTAGCGGTATCGATGTTTTCTCGCAAGGTTTCAGGTCGCAACGTGCTAGCAGATGAAAGAATAAAACTTTTGTCTCNAACAACGCGAATCTGTTACCTATGCACATTCTGGGTCCCAGTCCGAAAGGAAAATAAGCTCCGCTATTGAGACTTTCTTTTTTTCGTTCGCCAAGAAAACGTTCAGGATTGAACTTGCTTGGTTCATCGAAATATTTATAATCATGATGAAACGCATAAACCGGTATCCACACGCCTTGACCTTTTCTCACAGTATACGGCTTCACTCCCGGCAATGTCGAAGGCAGCTCGAAATCTTCTGTACATAGTCTATCAATTATTCTACCGATGGGATACTTTCTAAGTGTTTCGTTGACCACAGCGTCCAAATACTCCATAGAGTTGATCGCTTCGTAAGACGCTTCTCCGTTTGTCACTTCCAAGACCCGATCAATCTCGCTTTGAAGTTTGTCTTGTACATCCTGATTCACTGCAATCTCGTATGCGACGAAGCACATGGTTGAAGAAGTGGTTTCAAAGCCGCCAAAAAAAAAGATAAACGCCTGAGACACCATATCGTCGATAGTCAGTTCCGTCTTGCTTTCCTTATTTCTGGTATCCATCATCAACTGCAACATATTCGGCCTAACGATGCCGTTTGCATCTCTTGATTTCACCGTTTTATTCACAATAGAACGGAAGAAATTTACTACTTTATTACGAATAAGTTTCAACGATATTATTCGTCCTAACCTAGGTAAACTTCTTTGTAAGTAGGACTTCAAAACAACAACAAGATTGACAGTGATTGCTTCTTTGCCATATACGTAAAAGTCGTTGTTCGGATTTTTTAATGAGTCAACTTTGATACCGAATGCGCACGTAGCTATTACGTCATTGGTATATCTCGATAAAATATCTTTCATATCCGTCATTCTCTTTTCCGGTGATATTTGCCGCAGATAATCGCAGAAATCGATGCCGCACTCCGACATCAGCTTGAACATGTTTTTCATTTTGCTGGACGTAAAGGCCGGACTCAGTACGGATCGCACTTCGCGCCACTTCTCACCGCGAAGAGCAATGAGTAGATTACCGATAAGGGGATCTAGCGTTTCGTCGACGAAATCAATGTGATCCATGAAAGTGTTGAAATTTTTCACCATTACGGATTTGACAAGTTCGAGATCTCGAATCAGAATAACCGATTTGGTTAAATCGTACACGCCGACGTACTTGGCATCGGGATATGCGTTATAGACCGATTGCACAAAGTCACTTACTGCTTGACGATGGAAAAACAGCGGTCCCATATTTCCCACCACGGGAAGAGGTTGAATGTACGGTATACCATGTTTCTTGAAGTGATTAATGTTCTTGGTAAAGTAATAATAGATGCTAATTATTAGTGCCAAAACCGCAAGTATGTACATCATTTTTTACACGATAATTGCGTAATGAACGATAACTCGTTGGCGTATTAATAAGTCTGTTCTTTGTGATTATAACGGTGTTAAAGTTACATGTACAAAGGGCACCACCACGATAACTGTTGATGTTGTATTCATAAACGTATAAAAAATAGACTGCGCGTGTGAGAAGGGAAGTGAGTTAAACTTCGGAGACAGATGCTTTCATCCGAATCTTTGTCTCTATCTTTCAGCACCTGGAGTGGGGACTCCCCACTCGGGAGAAAACTCAAATAACGCTACATAACAGATTCTACGTAACGGCTTTGGTTGAGAAAGCCAATTCTGTAACATTTCTGTTATTTTTTGTATTATTTATTATTTTTCACAAATGTATAATTTAAAAATATAATAATGGTGCTATATGATTTAAA